>NC_061514.1:274739132-274772217 GCF_022539505.1 Lolium rigidum | reverse complement strand
TAAATGCTTGTGTGGGAGAGAGACACTCTCCGCTGGTTCATATGAACACATGTGTTCTTAGCTTTTAATGTTCATGGCGAAGGTTGAAACTGCTTCGTTCATTGTTATATGGTTGGAAACGGAAAATGCTACATGTAGTAATTGGTAAAATTTCTTGGATAATGTGATACTTGGCAATTGTTGTGCTCATGTTTAAGCCTCTTGCATCATATACTTTGCACCTATTAATGAAGAAATACATAGAGCTTGCTAAAATTTGGTTTGCATAATTGGTCTCTCTAAAGTCTAGATAATTTCTAGTATTGAGTTTGAACAACAAGGAAGACGGTGTAGAGTCTTATAATGTTTACAATATGTCTTTTATGTGAGTTTTGCTGCACCGGTTCATCCTTGTGTTTGTTTCAAATAACCTTGCTAGCCTAAGCCTTGTATCGAGAGGGAATACTTCTCATGCATCCAAAATCCTTGAGCCAACCACTATGCCATTTGTGTCCACCATACCTACCTACTACATGGTATTTCTCCGCCATTCCAAAGTAAATTGCTTGAGTGCTACCTTTAAATAATTCAAAATTTATCACCTCTTATTTGTGTCAATGTTTTATAGCTCATGAGGAAGTATGTGGTGTTTTATCTTTCGATCTTGTCATTTACTTTTGACAGACTTTCACAATGGACTAGTGGCACATCCGCTTATCCAATAATTTTGCAAAAAGAGTCGGCAATGGGGTTCCCAGTCCCGACTAATTAACTTGCATTAATAATTCTCTTCACATGTTTTGCTCGATTCATCAGTAAGCAACTTAATTTTTCAAATAGACACTCCTTCATGGTATGTGATTGTTGGAAGGCACCCGAGGATTCGGTTAGCCATGGCTTGTGTAAGCAAAAGGTTGGGAGGAGTGTCATCCATAAATAATGAAACTAAAGTACATGTGTAAACAAAAGAGAAGAGGGATGATCTACCTTGCTGGTAGAGATAACGTCCTTCATGGGAGCCGCTCTTGAAAGTTTGATTGATAAGGTAGTTAGAGTGCCCACTACCATTCGTTGACAACAACAAACACCTCTCAAAATTTTACTTTTATGCTCTCTTTATGTTTTCAAAACCAAAGCTCTAGCACAAATATAGCAATCAATGCTTTCCTCTTTGAAGGACCTATCTTTTACTTTTAATGTTGAGTCAGTTCACCTATTTCTCTCCACCTCAAGAAGCAAACACTTGTGTGAACTGTGCATTGATTCCTACATACTTGCATATTGCACTTGTTATATTACTCTATGTTGACAATTATCCATGAGATATACATGTTATAAGTTGAAAGCAACCGCTGAAACTTAATCTTCTTTTGTGTTGCTTCAATACCTTTACTTTGAATTATTGCTTTATGAGTTAACTTTTATGCAAGACTTATTGATGCTTGTCTTGAAAGTGCTATTCATGAAAAGTCATTGCTTTATGATTCAGCTTGTTTACTCATGTCATTACCATTGTTTTGATCGTTGCATTCATTACATATGTTTACAATATGATCAAGGTTATGATGGCATGTCACTCCGAAATTATCTTTGTTATCGTTTACCTGCTCGGGACGAGCAGAAACTAAGCTTGGGGATGCTGATACGTCTCCGACGTATCGATAATTTCTTATGTTCCATGCCACATTATTGATGATATCTACATGTTTTGTACACATTATATGTCATATTCGTGCATTTTCTGGAACTAACCTATTAACAAGATGCCGAAGTGCCGCTTCTGTTTCTCGCTGTTTTTGGTTCAGAAATCCTAGTAACGAAATATTCTCGGAATTGGACGAAATCAACGCCCAGGTTCCTATTTTGCCCGGAAGCATCCAGAACACACGAGAACCGCCAGAGAGGGGGCACAGGCCCACCAAACCCTAGGCCGACGCGGCCAAGGGGGGGCCCGCGCCCCCCTATAGTGTCGGCGCCCCTTCGACCTTCTGACGCCGCCTCTTCGCCTATATAAAGCCCCTGGACCTAAAACCTCGATACGGAAAAGCCACGGTACGAGAAACCTTCCAGAGCCGCCGCCATCGCGAAGCCAAGATCTGGGGGACAGAGTCTCCGTTCCGGCACGCCGCCGGGACGGGGAAGTGCCCCCGAAGGCTCCTCCATCGACACCACCGCCATCTCCATCAACGCCGCTCGTCTCGCAGTGAGGAGGGAGTAGTTCTCCATCGAGGCTCGGGGCTGTACCGGTAGCTATGTGGTTCATCTCTCTCCTATGTACTTCAATACAATAATCTCATGAGCTGCCTTACATGATTGAGATTCATATGATGATGCTTGTAATCTAGATGTCATTATGCTAGTCAAGTGGGTTTTACTTATGTGATCTCCGGAGACTCCTTGTCCCACGTGTGTAAAGGTGACGAGTGTGTGCACCGTGTGGGTCTCTTAGGCTATATTTCACAGAATACTTATTCACTCGTTATGAATGGCATAGTGAAGTGCTTATTTATATCTCTTTATGATTGCAATGTGTTTTGTATCACAATTTATCTGTGTGCTACTCTAGTGATGTTATTAAAGTAGTTTTATTCCTCCTCCGCACGGTGTAATGGTGACAGTGTGTGCATCCATGTTAGTACTTGGCGTAGGCTATGATTATGATCTCTTGTAGATTATGAAGTTAACTATTGCTATGATAGTATTGATGTGATCTATTCCTCCTACATAGTGTGAAGGTGACAGTGTGCATGCTATGTTAGTACTTGGTTTAGTCGTGTTGATCTTTCATGCACTCTAAGGTTATTTAAATATGAACATTGAATATTATGGAGCTTGTTAACTCCGGCATTGAGGGTTCGTGTAATCCTACGCAGTTAGTGGTGTTCATCATCCAACAAGAGAGTGTAGAGTATGCATTTATGCCGACGATGCGGCCATTTTCCTTGCTCCCATTAGAGAAGATATTTACAACCTTGCTTGCATCCTTCATGCGTTCGGCGAGGTCACCGGTCTTTGTACCAACTTCCAAAAGATCTCCGTTGTCCCCATCCGATGAGGTAATATCTCGCTTGATGACATCCTCGAGGGTCTCCCGGTCCGTAGAGAAAAGTTCCCCATGAAGTATCTTGGTCTCCCTCTCTCGGTTTGGCAATTAAAGAATGACGACTTCCAACCCCTTGTTGACAAAATGGCCGGTAAAATCCCATCTTGGGATGGCAAATTCATCAATATGCCCTGCCGCACCACTCTTGTGAAGTCCATCATTGCCTCCCAAGCGATATATCACCTCACCCCTCTTGTCATCCCGCCTACCGTCATCGAAAGTATGAAGAAGATTGAGAGGGCTTTTCTATGGACGGCTACGGACAAAGTTTCGGGTGGCCAATGTAAGGTGAATTGGGAAACGGTGTGCCGCCCAAAAGAGCTCGGAGGCCTTGGCGTGCTAAACATTGGAAAATTCTCTAGAGCTCTTAGATTGCAATGGCCTTGGTTGGAGTGGAAGGAACCTACCAAAATTTGGGTGGGATTGGGAAACCCATGCTCCCAGGTGGACATGGACCTTTTCTATGCTTCTATGAAGATTGTGGTTTGCAGTGGCATGAAAACAAAGTTTTGGGACGCCCCATGGCTCAATGGATCCAAGCCCAGAGATACCGCTCCCCTCATATATGCGGAGTCCAAGAAAAAACTTTGGACGGTAAACAAGGCTACTACAAATGATGAGTGGATTGCCAAGATTGCCATATCCGGAGACCTCACTCTTGCGCATTTGGAACAATTTGTTGACCTTTGGATCAAGCTCCGGGACTTCCCTTTGATGAAAATATTGAGGATTCTATCTCTTGGACGCTTACAGATGATGGCCAATACTCCGCGGCCTCGGCTTACAAGGCACAATTCCTTGGGTCCACGGCCTCCACAATGAAGAGGAACGTTTGGAAGATTTGGGCACCTCCAAAGGTCAAATTTTTCGCTTGGCTTGCCCTCCAAAATCGCCTTTGGACTTCGGACCGTTTGCAAAAGAGAGGGTGACCAAATGGCCGCAATTGTCCTCTTTGCATGAGGAGCTTGGAATCGATTGCCCATCTCCTCACCCATTGTCGATACACTCATAAACTTTGGAGCCTCATCAAGGAGTGGCTTGGCCTTTTCTTCATCAACCTCAACTCTTGGCACGCTATGTCCCTACACGAGTGGTGGACCGTCATGACCGGCCCTTCGACGCCAAACCGCAAAGGCATCGCTTCCATCGTTGCCCTCACCTCATGGCAAATTTGGAACGAGCGAAACGCTAGAGTTTTCTGCCACAAGCACATGCCGCCTTCGGTGGTTTGTGAAAATATCGAAAAAGAGCTTGAGCTTTGGGTGGCCGCCGGTGCCAAGGGTGTTAGTATTTTGATGTCGTGAGAGTAGTCCGCCTTGTAACCCCTTTTTTGGCTTTTGCTCACTTGTAAAACTCTCTCTTAATTAATAGAATGAGGCAAAGCTTTTGCCTCCGTTTCAAAAAAAAAAAAGGCGTCAAGGGGCATGGCGTGGTACGCCCTGATGACCCTTTCTTGTTCACCTCTAGTCCATTCATCTTCTCAAATGGTGTATGTTGCTGATTTAATAGATTCACCATAAATTTCTTAATATGTCCATTTGATATTGTTGATGTCAATATTTTTTTCTACATATTTGATTAAAATTAGTAAGGTTTAACTTTTGACCAATCCTAAGAACGCTTTACATTTTAGGATGGAGAGAGTACTAAATATGACTCAAATTGGTTCAATTAATCAACAATGCACACGAAGTTCATTCAGTTTCATTAGAGTTCCCCTAAGTTGATGAAACTGAATGAACCTATGGACACGAATCTCAAAATGTTAAAATGAGTGAATCACACAAACATGCATCTTTATTCGATAATGAAGACGATAAATGTGACATAGAGTCCACAACTGATTCACCAAGCATAGAGTCCACAAGTGAAACATGCATGCACATGGACCTGCTTAATTCACAAAACAAATCCGAGCATGCCGACAGAGTCCAAATCAAGGAGCCCCAAGCCCCGTGCCGCGAAACTTCTCACGGACGATCTCATCTAGCCGCGTCGCCATATCTGGCGTCATGTGGTTCACCCAATCTCCAGAGACTCCTTTCCTGAAGAATGCGTCACGGGGCATGGCGTGGTATGCTCCCGACGAGCCTTTCTTGTTCACCTCCAGCCCCTTCATCTTCTCGAAGCTGCACAGCTCCACCACGCCCTCCACGGCGCCACCACTCTCCTCGGCGGCCGAGAACGGCCGCCCCATGAACTCCGCCAGCCTCCTCACATGATTGCCCGTGTCCTGCAGCAGGTCCTCGTACCTGAGAAAGAGCACCCGGTCGGGGCGCGCGAGGCTCGCGTGCCAGTAGGTGAGTACATGGTCCCAGATCGGGCCGACCGCCACGGCGCCGTCGCATACGTGCTCGAACAGCTCGGCGAACGAGAGCTCCGGCTGGCGTCGCCGGAGGAAGTGCCACAGCGAGACGACCATGTCCTTGGGGTCCCTGCAGATGTACACGACCTTGACGTTGCCGCCGGTGACTGACTCGGGGAGTAGGGTGTACGGCATGTGCGTGTTCATGAGCCGCGGCGACGGCAGCTTCTCCAGCTTGGCCTCCTGTCCGTCCGCGAAGATCTCGTCGAGGAACGGGATGCAGTCGTGCGGGTTGAGGCGGAGGAGCGGGTGCTGCGCCGGCTCCGGGTATGCGTCGCGCGTCATGGTGGCGAAGGCCAGCGCCTTCAGCCACGTGGTACCGCACTTGGGGTAGCTGGCCAGGATCACGTCGTCGCGGCGCTGGGCGAAACGGCGCTGGAAGACGACGGTGCCCGCGACCCAGTGCTCCGGCAGCCAGAAGCCCTGGTACAGGCGCAGCTCCAGGCCGGCCTGTTGCTTGCGCGGCAGGGTGGCCACAAAGTCCCCAAACTCTTCCTTGGCTGGTCGCTTCGGCACCGTACCGTCGTCCACGTCCGTGAACGGAACAGGGCCGGAAGTGACGGTGGGGATGGTGGCCATGGATGATGAGAAGAGAGTTAGCTGCAGGGCGATGTCAATAGCAGAGAAGCGATTGAACTCCAGTGAGTAGTGATCACTGCTCAAGGATGGCAATTCCACTCATTTGGGGAGAATATATATATGGAGTTGCATCATTGCATCGTGCTTGGGCTAATTTTGACTAGCGGCGGATCAAACTTTGACCTGGGTGCCGTGCGGCCAGACAAGTGGAATCTTGTCTTTGCCAACAAAACAAAAAGAAAGTGATACCTTGCCGTGCCCGCCAAGAAGCTGAGCCCCATCCGATCATGCTTAGTTTTTTTTTTAAAAAAAAAAAATGAAACCGTGTCTAGGAGGAACTAGACACTTTTTGATATAGTAGAAGCGGGACTTGGCGTGACAATTCCGAAATTCGTCCCTGACAGGAATCGAACTCCGATCGTTAGGATGCGCCACTGCGACCCCAATCACTAGGCTAAGCCCAGTGGTTGAGGTCGCAGTGGCGCACCCCAACGACCAGAGTTCGAATCCTATCAGGAACGAATTTCTGGAATTCTCACGCCAAGGTCCCGCTTCTACTATATCATTTAGTGTCTAGTTCCTCCTAGCACTAATTCATTATGCTTAGTTTTTTTTAGTATTGCAAAATTGAAATCGATGGAATACAAATACCCATACAATTATAGACACACTCTCGAGTAAGTATACAAATGTGTAAATAGAATGTCTACTATCTTGAACATGCAATCACAAGCTCAGGTCCAAAATATAGGAAGTTAAGAATGTGAAAAACAAATTCCGAGAAAAGTTAAGAATTTGAATCAAAAAGATATACTCCCACTTGCCCAGGAAAAAGGTGGGGGTAACAGGAGAACTATCCCAGGTACCAAGCCAGCCCTGCCAATCTCCCACTTGCATCCTGACATCTCACCTTTGAGGGGTGTGCTGAGCGGAATCGCTAAGCCACCACCACTAAGAGCAACTCCAATAGTATAGTCAGTTGTTGGCTATAAGCAAGATGCCATGTCATCTATAGCTAACATGTAGTTAACAAGTATAATAGTTGGCTATAAGAATGTACTACTTTCTCAACGGAGGATCCACCTTTCATTCACACAACTTGTCTAGGAGCACGTGCTAGAGCTAGCTCTTGCATAGTACTACATACTAAGAGCAAGTATAATAAGGCCTACTCAGCTGGCTATAAGGGTTAAAATAATATATTCATGCTTAGTTGGAGGAGAGAGAAGAGGAGTGGTCTCTCATGCAAGAGCCAGCTCTAGCACGTGCTCCTAGGCACTTTGTGAGAGTGAAATGTGGGCCATACATTGATAAAGTAGTACATGATTATAGCTCACTATTATACATGTTGGCTCGATGTTAGCTACAAATGATATGGCACATGGCTTATATAGCCAGCAGCTGACTATACTATTAACTAGTAACATCACACATCTCAAGGCATTTTGGTGACATGTCATGCTAATAAATGAAGAAAGAGAGTGAGGTGGTAACTAGCTATGTTACCATAACATCACACACCTCAAGGCAAGATGATCTACAATATAATAAATGATACAATGCATGACACCACATATAAGTTACTACCCACTATGAAGGTAGTAACCTAGACTAGTAACATGGTATATGTTACTAGTCTAAGTTACTCCCCACTATGATCAGCCTAAGAGCCCACTTACATTCTCTCTCATCTTCTCTCTCCTCCAACTAGACACAAACATATTATTTTAATGCTTGTAGCCAGCTGATTAGGACTTATTGTACTTGCTCTAATGTGTTATTTGGTTTCAGGCTTTCCCGAGGGTTTCTCGCGTTTTCCCTGGCCGAAGAAACCACGAGGCAAATGGCCCAGGGTGATCCCACCTAGCCATTTGGGTGTCGACGGGCTGAATTTGCCTTGACAATTCCACAACATTCCCTAGGAGAACCATCCACGAGTGTGTAGGTTGGGAGTGGACTCTCTTGCGATAGAGACGCGGCTGCACTTGGAGCAATGTCTCCCGATCTCCTATCTCCAGCGACGGCGAGCCTTCCGCCTCCGTCCTCCTCTTGTTCAAGATCTCACTGCCTCCGTCCGAGCTCTCCTCAACCCTTCTTCGCCCAAGATTCCTTCCGCCTTGAAGCTCTTATCTCCTCCAGCGACACAAGTAATCCCCTTCACTTAATTCTTGTTTTGTTTTTTTATCTCTCTTTTATTCCCTCCCTGATTGAGCTGAATTCCCTCCAGATCAACCTCGTTGCTCCAGATCACACTACTAGAAAACATCTATAGGTAATTATCTTACCCGTGGTGTATTGAAACTGTGGTGTGCCATGGGTAGTTGTGCATCACCAAGTCCAACTTACCCTTGGTGCACCGTTAAAACTAGTGCGCCACGGGTATTCTTGGGCTGAGTTGGTTGGTCTGGGGCCACTTAGCCGGTGGTGCACCACAGGTATGTTTGGTACCCGTGATGCACCTGTGCGTGGTGCGGCATGGCTAAGTGGTGGTCCGTGATTATGATGAAATAGTTCTCAGGAAGTTGCAGTGGGATGAAATAGTTCTCAGGAAGTTGCGGATCCACCACTAGCATAGTTACTTAGTTGATTATGATTTGATGTGTCTTTGTTGCACGTGTGAAATAAAGAGAGACCCGGATAAAGGTGCTCCGAGAACATGGGTATGGTCATAGACTCTTTTACCTCGTACCCCTCGTTGAGACATGGTCGAAGGATGCGGCTGCGCAATGCTGCACCGCCATATGCGGGAAGTGAGGGCGGAGAGGTGGGCCCGGGAGCAGACGGCCAAGGAGGAGAACGATGACAAGGCTGGCCCGTCGAGCGCGCTGATCAAATCGAGTAGACTAGGATTTAGTTGAATTTTAGTAGTTTTCATTCAACTTCTAAATTATGACTAAATTTTAATGAAATTTATCGGTTTAGTTTGAATTATTCCCGACCCATAAAACAAGGTCGCCGGTGCGGGGTGGGCCTCCCCAAATAGAGAAGTAGCTGCCAGCGACTCCAATAAGACACTGCCGGCCCCATCGCCTTTTTGGAGCCGCAAGTGGAGATGCTCTTATGCATATACATATTTATTTTCTTCTGACCCAAACTCGTATTAACACAATTCAAGATATCAGACATTCGATTCACATTTGCATATGCCACGTTATAAATTTCATATCCTTATTTCAGCTATTCGAGCGTGTCCAGTTTTGTACTCCATATTTTTATCTTAAAGAAAAGTACATCCCATACTTTTATGTACTCCATTGATGTTCAATCTATTATATACTAAAAGCAAAATACAGATGTTTGAAATAGAGACACCACGTTAATCCACATCAGTCTAATTATTGTGGTTGTTAGATCTAAAATTTATGGTGGAGATTTAAAGATAACAAAGGTTACGTAAAACCATAATTGGTACTAACAGGTCAAGGATATCACGTATCGGAAGTCCTTTTATTTTAAGAAAACTGTCATGTAAAGGAGTTAGTAAAGCACACGATATGGACACAAGAAAAATCAGATTCCGGAGATCCAGCTAGCCACGAACCAACAACTTATACCCAAGTTTCCATATGTATGTGAAGCAATAAAACAGCTCGCTTGCAATTTAAAAGGAAAAAAAATACAAAGCTAGGTATAGCGTGCATAGCTAGGATTCCATCACGACATATAGAAACAAAGGGACGTCATCATGGGGTGAACACCATAAACCAAGATACATGCATGAAAATAATAACATAATTAAAGCTGGGGTAATTGACGCATACAATATGGACTCTACCTATTTGCACGGGATGGTCGTCTCGAATCTGTTCATGTGTTTCCATTTTGCTGGTCGCCGCTTTTCCGTATAGCGTGCATAGCTAGGATTCCATCACGACATATAGAAACAAAGGGACGTCATCATGGGGTGAACACCATAAACCAAGATACATGCATGAAAATAATAACATAATTAAAGCTGGGGTAATTGACGCATACAATCTGGACTCTACCTATTTGCACGGGATGGTCGTCTCGAATCTGTTCATGTGTTTCCATTTTGCTGGTCGCCGCTTTTCCGTACGAAAAGCTACTCCATCGAAATCCAATTTCATGGTTAAATGGATGTTTTACGTGCCATGAAATAAGTTTGTTCATCCGTTCTAAAATAAGTATCTTAATTTTTTATAAATATGGATGCATCTTTAATTAAATGAAACTAGAAACATGTGTATCCAGATAAAACTACACACTTAATCATGGAGGAAGGACTACTCTTCCCAAAAAAAAAAAGTAGGTACTTTTACCCTGAGTTGGAAGAAGGAGAGTCCCTACTATGACGACCGGCCGAGCATCATAAAATTCATGAAAGCGTTGGTCTATTCAATTTTTTAAATATTTTCCCAAAGGAGCGAGAGTGAGTTTTGTGTAAAATGATTAACGGTAATATATTCAAGCTATACCAGATCACTTGCATATCCTATGATCATGGCTCACGCATTTGCACATGACCGTGAGGAACATAAGGACAAGTGCAGAGTTTTAAGCGCACACGAGCTCCAGTGAACTTGGGATTTAAAAATAAAAAAATTCATGTTTAATGCTTTCTAAAAGCATTTATATAGATGCATGCATATAATTTTTACATGTCTGCGGAGATTTTCCACGTTGAATTTTGGCTTCACAAAATTCCGAAAACCATGGCCTTAAAAAGGTAAAAAAACAATTCCACTTTTTATAATATTTGTGTTTTTTTGTACAGACCACATATGAATATATTTTTCAATGGAAATATGGTTTTACATATATACTAGAAATGTATATGTGCCGGTATTATTATATTCAGATTTTTTCTCTTAAAGAAAATTATTTTTATTTTTATTTTTTCTAAACCAATCTCCTAAAGTTCAAGAGCCAAATTAAATTTTCCCAATATATCATATTAACACATATGTATATAAATTTTATCATATTATTAAGATCATCGTATTTTTTTCACAATTGTACATATAGGCTAAAGATATATTCGATATATAAACTTTTGTTAACTAGATGAATGGTACAATCCTATGACATAAAATCCATAGCTATATAACATTTACAATTTATTTTCGTTATTTTCTCTGTGAAATTCAGAATTAGAAAATGAGAGAAAAAATGATTTTGTTTTCATAAAAACTCCATATCAAGTAATGCAACCAATTTTTTTATAGAATTTACTGACCAATAATTGAATATGCACATACTATGTTTTCTTACATGGACAAGTGTTGGGGGCAACTTGTGTAAGATGGGCATGAGCACAATATTTTGGGAACATAAATGCACGAAGTGGAAAAAACACATCACTTCGAGTTACATTGAGGTCTTATGTGAAAGAAAACATGTGGAATACGCATGTAAGAGTGTGTGGTGATAACTAATCGGTTTGTTCAATATTTTTTATTTATACATAATAGATATATCATATTGTACATGCGAGCCAATACTCAGCTCATAGATACCAAGTTTTATTTGCAACAATGATATCAATAAGAAGAATGGATTGCATATAGCTATATAGAGATTGCAGCTTACTTTGTTGGTGTCGCAACTCCAACTTTTTGTGTTATAAAATTACTATTGAGAAAACATGAACCACTACCATCCGACTTCCGTAAGAGATATTTCATTATTTTTTGTTATTTCTTTGCAATGTACTAATATATTAATTTACAAAATAGAGATAAAGTTAGCAGGTACCAATTTATCTATTTTCGCAGTGAAGGAGACGAATAGAAAGAAAAAAACTTTTAAATATTTTAAAATATTTTTTTACAATTTTCCCTATAGATGCTGCCCTCGCATTTGCGAGGGCCACCATGCTAGTTTAGTACTAGTAGTATCAAACAACTAAGCATATTCTCGGAATGGTCCTCTACTTCTTGACGGGCACGGCAAGATAGCACTTGTCTGTTTTGGCACTCAAGTCAAAGTTTGGTTCGTCACTCGTTAGTCAAATAAGCACAAGCATGATGCAGCGACCTATATATTCTCCCCAGACAAGTGGAGCTGTCATCTTGTGATCACTTGCTGGCTAGGAGAGTAGAGTACACGGTCACTTCTGCGTCGCCTGCAGTTAACACTGGTTCCACCATCACCCATGGCTGCCAGCCCTACCATCACTTCCGGCCCTGTTCCGTTCACAGACGTCGACGACGGTACGGTGCCGAAGCGCCCGGCCAAGGAAGAGTTTGGGGACCTCGTCGCGGCGCTGCCGCGCAAGCAACAAGCCACCCTGGAGCTGCGCCTGTACCAGGGCTTCTGGTTGCCGGATCACTGGGTCGCGGGCACCGTCGTCTTTCAGCGCCGCTTCGCCCCACGCCGCGACGACGTGATCCTCGCCAGCTACCCGAAGTGCGGCACCACGTGGCTCAAGGCGCTGGCCTTCGCCACCATGACGCGCGACGCGTACCCCGAGCTAGCCCAGCACCCGCTCCTCCGCCTCAACCCGCACGACTGCATCCCGTTCCTCGACGAGATCTTCGCCGACGGGCAGGAGGCCAAGCTCGAGAGCCTCCCGTCCCCGCGCCTTATGAACACGCATTTGCCGTACACCCTGCTCCCCGAGTCGGTCACTGCCGGCGACGTCAAGGTCGCCTACATCTGCAGGGACCCCAAGGACATGGTCGTCTCGCTGTGGCACTTCCTCGAACGACGCCAACCTGGCCTGTCGTTCGTCGAGCTATTTGAGCACGTCTGCGATGGTGACGTGCTCTTCGGCCCGACCTGGGACCACGTCCTCAGCTACTGGCACGCGAGCCTCGCGCGCCCAAACAGAGTACTCTTCCTCAGGTACGAGGACCTGCTGCAGGACACGAGCAAGCACGTAAGGAGGCTCGCGCAGTTCATGGGCCGGCCGTTCTCGGCCGCGGAGGTGAGCGTCGGTGCCGTGGAGGGCATCGTGGAGCTGTGCAGCTTCGAAAAGATGAAGGGGCTGGAGGTGAACAAGAAAGGCTCATTGGGGGCGTACCATGCTATACCCCGTGACGCCTTCTTCAGGAAAGGGATCGCCGGAGACTGGGTGAACCACATGACGCCAGATATGGCGACGCGGCTGGATGAGATTGTCCGTGAGAAGTTTCGTGGCACAGGGCTTGAGGCTCTGTGATTTAGACTGTTGGATTTGTTTGTGAATTAGGCCTAGTTTGGCAATAAAGTTTTCCTAAAACTGAAGTATTACAAAACCAAAGTATTAAAATGCCGTGCAAGGAGATGCCGTACTTCATTTTCTTGAAACAATAGTTTTTCTCAGTTTTTGACAAAACCAAAAGTAATCAATTTTAGTGAAGGATAGAACTTTACACTTACAAACCGACTCACATGAAGCTAGCTAGAGCCTAGAGGAGTGCAACTATTACTAAGACAACTAGTAGGAGGTTTGCTTGAATAACTTCCGCTTGCCGTACAGGCGTGGCGCCTGGTACCGGAGTACCGGCCACTCGGTACTGCAACATAAGCCGATACATCTTCTTGGTCTGGAGCTTCTACAGGATACCGTTGGCGAGAGAGAGCACATTCGTGCGGTCACATGATGGCGGCTTGGAATAGCGAGTGATGGGTTATACTTTGTTTTTCTCGTTTCTCAGATAAGAAAAAGAGGGGTCAGACCTCTTTTTCCAATACTTCAAAAAAACACAGTTTTAGTAATACTACAGTTTCTAAATTGAAGTATTAGCCCAAACCAAACACCTCAAATTATTTTAAACTGCAGTATTTCTAGAAATTGCAGTATTCTCAAAATACTTCAAATATACAGAGCTATCAAAAGCAGGTCCATCTGGATGCATGGTTCGCTTGCGTGGAGCCTATGCTTAGCTACTCAGTTGTTTAGAGTGACTTTGTTCACATTCAATAACCATTATCGAATAAAGATTCTCACGGCCAACAACGTGATTTTCGCCCAACTTCTTGGTATCAAACTCGTAAATTCATCGGACTCAGACATAGCAAAACCGAAAGCTGAGACAAGAAAGAGGGTGGCATGTGTGTTGTAGCACGACGACGGAGACTTTATGAGCCCAAGTTGGGCCTAGCCGTGCCGGGGGCTCGCATGTCCCTGCTACTGCTGGTCGTTACCCGCCAATGGCGATGGAAGAAGCGCTACAGGTGGCTGTTGAGAGGACATGGATGCCGCCTACAAGAGGGGGGGGGGAGGCGAATAGACGGTTTAAAATTTCCACGATATTGCCTTAACAAGTACGGAATAAAACTACCGTTTAATTTGTCAAGCAAAGAACCTATAAATATTACGGTTCATCCATGTGCACCAACAACTTATGTTAAACAAGACAAATCAAATATGTGATAGCAAGATATATAACTTCAAGCACAAAGACTATCACAAAGCGAACTGCATAAGAAAAGAGCTCTGGTATAGGAATAACCGAGGTGACTCGGAGACGACGATGTATCCCGAAGTTTACACTCTTACAAGTGCTACTTTCCGTTGGAGCGGTGTGGAGGCACAAAGGCTTCCCAAACGCCACGAAGGCCTCACTGTATTCTTCTCGAGCCTTCCCACCAAAAGGGAAATCCTCGATCCACTATGGAACATTGAGGGTGGTCACCGAACCCGCATAAAGCTTGGAAAAACTCCACAACTTAATTGGAGGCTCCAAAGAAACCGCCACAGAGGCCTCACACTTGAGGAATCTCCACAACCTAATTCGAGGCCCCGAGAACACCACAAAGACCACTAAGACATCTAGGGTCCAAAGACCCAAGATGAACAAGCTTCCGAAGTGAATATCTCACGAACTTTCACATCCACGTATCACCGCAGAGAAGTCAACCTGATGCACCAAATGTAATGGAAAGAACACCACTAAGATGCCCAAATCCTTCACTCGCAAAATCCAACAAAGCTACTAAACCTATTGGGGGAATAAGAGAGGAATAACAAATGAGGAGAACAACAAAAGTCTCCGAGATCTAGATCTAATGGATTTCACTCACAGAGAAAGGGATTTGGTTGGTCAAGATGTAGATCTAAATCTCCTCTATCTTTTCCTCAAATACAAGGAATAATCATGGAGGGATTAGAGGGAGAAGAAGAATGGAGTAGAGAGAGAGAGAGAGAGAGAGAGAGAGAGAGAGAGAGAGAGAGTAGGAGAAGCAACCAACTCAATGGGGAAGAAGGGGGTCTGATGGCAACAACTCCGTGTGTACCAACTCGTTGGGACTCCAAGTGCAGAGTGTTGTAATAATCTTACTTTCCCCACAAAGGTGACTCAAGGGTTTATATCCAACTCCCGATGAATTGGTAAGGGGTTGCTTCTTCTTCTCCTCTTCTAGCAAACTTCAAAGCAAAAAATTTGTCTTGTGTCCCCAACTTAATCGTGTGGTTGTCAAGTACAAGGTTTTGTATTAGTAATATGAAATAGGAAATAAATTAAAGTAAAGAAAGTAAATTAGGCAAGCAAGATAAAAGAAATGAATGGATGGTTGTTTCTTGGGTTTTGTGTGTTTGCAAGTGAAGAAATTATTTTGTATTTTCGAAATAATAAATGGCAAAAAATGAAAAGTGTGATAGTTTTGTTGAAAATGTGTTTCTTATGGTTTAAAATGGATCGGGGTTCATGGGTTCACTTGTCTACTCTCTTTTTGGATTGTAGTGGACACAATCAATTCATCAAAGACATAATATTGGTGAAACTTTAACATGTGTTTGATAAGCATTCATATGTGCATCATGTCCTAACGTAGAGATAATACAACACATCTCTCTTATACTCCTCAAGAAAGGGAAAACCCCAAGAAATCTTGAATTAAGAATTAACATTGTATATATTTAGGTAATTTGACATAATATTCGGATCACATATATGCTAACTTGACCAAACAAGATTATCAAGATGTCACAAGATAATTATAGCACATGAATTCACTTTATCCCTAGTGAGGCAGCAAAAGAGAGGTAATACCATAGTAGATCTTGAATTTATTGTCATTATTCAATCATTACCACCATGCTACTCCACCTAATACACACTTCTCCCCACACATGCTCTTGTATACAAGTTGAATCAAATTAAGTACTTAAGTCCACTAACGGATAAATATAAAACAGTCAACAATTTTAATAGTACTAACGAACAGAATTATAGTCGTTAGTGGCAATGCCGACAAACAAACAAACTACAACTGAAAATTTAATCACGGCATGATGTACCTATCTACTAGTGGGGAAAAGTCAGACTCATAAGTGGTGTGACCCAACTAGTGACCGTAAATAATTTTGCTCACATTACCATGTCGTGGAGGCCTCTTTCTCAGCCCACCTTCTTCCTCTTGGCCCACTCTTTCCCTCTTTCACACCGTTGCATCCCACCTCCTTCTAGTATCCTCTAATTAAGCCTTGATACCTCCCGCCATATCCTCTCCAACCTCATGAGCTCATAGGTTAGCCAAGCTGGAGTCTCCACTTCACACAATAAGACCTCTTTGGAATGTGGTTTTGAAAATCCTAAATGTAGAAATGTAGAATGTTATAGTTATGTGAGGCTTTTGGATGTTTTAGGAAAAAAAATGTCCCTTGAAATAGAGGTGGGTTTGATGCCGCTTAGGAAAATCACAAGAAATGTCAAATATTTCATTTTGCCTTAGGCAAAACTTGAGCCAGTAGTCCATAACTCGAAGGCCTCTTCTGAAACATGTGAACAGATCATAGTATATTCTTTTGTGATCTATATGACATCTGATTTGGTATAGAGAGAGAGCAACTTTTGTTATGTTTCAAAAGAATCTCACATGATAATGGGCCCCAAGGTGATTCCTTCAGGCCGCTAACAGGCCGTGCCGTTTTCTCGGAAGGGCCTCCTTGGAGTCGGTCACCGCCGGCGACGTCAAGGTCGCGTACATCTGCAGGGACCCCAAGGACATGATCGTCTCGCTGTGGCACTTCCTCCAGCGACGCCAACCCGGCATGTCGTTCGTCGAGCTGTTTGAGCACGTATGCGACGGCGACGTGCTCGTCGGCCCGACCTGGGACCACGTCCTCAGCTATGCGGCACGCGAGCCTCGCGCGCCCAAACAGAGTGCTCTTCCTCAGGTACGAGGACCTGCTGCAGGACACGAGCAAGCACGTAAGGAGGCTCGCGCAGTTCATGGGCCGGCCGTTCTCGCCCGCGGAGGTGAGCGCCGGTGCCGTGGAGGGCATCGTGGAGCTGTGCAGCTTCGAAAAGATGAAGGGGCTGGAGGTGAACAAGAAAGGCTCATCGGGGGCGTACCATGCTATACCCCGTGACGCCTTCTTCAGGAAAGGGATCGCCGGAGACTGGGTGAACCACATGACGCCAGATATGGCGACGCGGCTGGATAAGATTGTCCGTGAGAAGTTTCGTGGCACAGGGCTTGAGGCTCTGTTATTTAGACTGTTGGATTTGGGGTTTGTGAATTAGGCCTAGTTTGGCAACAAAGTTTTTCTAAAACTGAAGTATTACAAAACCAAAGTATTAAAAGGCCGTGCAAGGAGATACTTCATTTTCTTGAAACAATAGTTTTTCTCAGTTTTTGACAAAACTGAGATGCGTTTGGCAACTTCAGTTTTACCGTAGTTTTGAAGCTTGAGTAATCAATTTTAGTGAAGGATAGAACTTTACACTTACAAACCGACTCACATGAAGCTAGCTAGAGCCTAGAGGAGTGCAACTATTACTAAGGGCATGTACAGTAGTTTCAGCTCTAGGTGTCTGTAATATCTCACCACGTCACATCTAGACAGCCTAGACGACGCCTTGTACAATACGGAGTCTGTTTAGCAGTCTATAATCATCAAACCGCTTGCAAATTTCACGGGAATGGGAAAGTAGTTTCCGTGAGAGACGTGATCCAATCCAACCCACAAACAAGCAACACCCTCTCGGTACAATGGGAAACAATCTGTCGATAGCCAACGTTTTTCTCGGCAACAGACTGTCTGTAATTCTACAGACGGATTCCGGTGGTTTTAGTTTTCTCTCTCCTCTGCGTCATCTAAATTCTTACGTGGGCTGGCTTATAGACGGCTGACTAGACACCGTTGTACATGCCCTAAGACAACTAGTAGGAGGTTTGCTTGAATAACTTCGGCTTGCCTCACAGGCGTGGCGCCTGGTACTGGAGTACCGGCCACTTGGTACTGCAACATAAGCCGATACATCTTCTTTGTCTGGAGCTTCTACAGGATACCGTTGGCGAGAGAGAGCACATTCGTGCGGTGACATGATGGCGGCTTGGAATAGGGAGTGATGGGTGATACTTTGTTTTTCTCGTTTCTCAGTTAAGAAAAAGAGGGTCAGACCTCTTTTTCCAATACTTCAAAAAAACACAGTTTTAGTAATACTACAGTTTCTAAAATTGAAGTATTAGCCCAAACTAAACACCTCAAATTATTTTAAACTGCAGTATTTCTAGAAATTACAGTATTCTCAAAATACTTCAAATATACAGAGCTATTAAAAGCAAGTCCATCTGGAGCCTATGCTTAGCTACTCAGTTGTTTCGAGTGACTTGTTCACATTCAATAACCATTATCGAGTAAAGATTCTCACATCCAACAACATGATTGTCGCCCAACTTCTTGGTATCAAACCCATAAATTCATCGGACTCAGACATAGCAAAACCGAAAGCTGAGACGAGCAAGAGGGTGGCATGTGTGTTGCAGCACGACGACGGAGACTTTATGAGCCCAAGCTGGGCCTAGCCGTGCCGGGGGCTCGCATGTCCCTGCTACTGAGTCTGGTCGTTACCCGCCAATGGCGGTGGAGGAAGCGCTCCAGGTGGCTGTTGAGAGGACATGGATGCCGCCTACAGGATGGGGGGGGGGGGGTGAATAGACGGTTTAAAATTTCCACGATATTGCCTTAATAAGTACGGAATAAAACTACCGTTTATTTGTCAAGCACAAAACATATAAATATTACGGTTCACCCATGTGCACCAACAACTTATGCTAAACAAGACAAAGCAAATATGTGATAGCAAGATATATAACTTCAAGCACAAAGACTATCACAAAGTGAACTGCATAAGAAAAGAGCTCTGGTATAGGAATAACCGAGGTGACTCGGAGACGACGATGTATCCCGAAGTTTACACTCTTACAAGTGGTACTCTCCGTTGGAGCGGTGTGGAGGCACAAAGGCTTCCCAAACGCCACGAAGGCCTCACCGTATTCTTCTCGAGCCTTTCCACCAAAAGGGAAGTTCTCGACCCACTATGGAACCTTGAGGGTGGTCACCGAACCCGCACAAAGCTTGGGAAAAACTCCACAACTTAATTGGAGGCTCCCAAGAAACCGCCACAAAGGCCTCACACTTGAGGAATCTCCACAACCTAATTCGAGGGCCCCGAGAACACCACAAAGACCACTAAGACATCTAGGGTTCAAAAGACCCAAGATGAACAAGCTTCCGAAGTGAATATCTCACGAACTTTCACCTCCACGTACCAGCGCAGAGAAGTCAACCCGATGCACCAAATGTAATCGAAAGAACACCACTAAGATGCCCAAATTCTTCACTCGCAAAATCCAACAAAGCTACTAAACCTATTGGGGGAATAAGAGAGGAATAACAAATGAGGAGAACGACAAAAATCTTCAAGATCTAGATCTAATGGATTTCACTCACAGAGAAAGGGATTTGATTGGTCAAGATGTAGATCTAAATCTCCTCTATCTTTTCCTAAAATATGAGGAATAATCATGGAGGGATTAGAGGGAGAAGAAGCTTATCAAATTCAAGAATGGAGTAGAGAGAGAGAGTAGGAGAAGCAACCAACTCAATGGGGAAGAAGGGGGTCTGATGGCAACAACTCCGTGTGTACCAACTGGTTGGGACTCCAAATGCAGAGTGTTGTAATAAGCTTATTTCCCCCACAAGGGTGACTCGAGGGTTTATATCCAACTCCATGATTTGGTAAGGGGCTGTTTCTTCTTCTCCTCTTCTAGCAAACTTCAAAGCAAAGTTTTTTGTCTTGTGTCCCCAACATCACCGTGTGGTTGTCGAGTACAAGGTTTCGTATTAGTAATATGAAATAGGAAATAAATTAAAGTAAAGAAAGTAAATTAGGCAAGCAAGATAAAGGAAATGAATGGATGGTTGTTTCTTGGGTTTTGTGTGTTTGCAAGTGAAGAAATTATTTTGTATTTTCGAAATAATAAATGGCAGAAAATGAAAAGTGTGATAGTTTCGTTGGAAATGTGTTTCTTATGGTTTAAAATGGATCGGGGTTCATGGGTTCACTTGTCTACTCTCTTTTTGGGTTGTAGTGGAGACAATCAATTCATCAAAGATATAATATTGGTGAAACTTTAACATGTGTTTGATAAGCATTCATATGTGCATCATGTCCTAACGTAGAGATGATGCAACACATCTCTCTTATACTCCTCAAGAAAGGGAAAACCCCAAGCAATCTTGAATTAAGAATTAACATTGTATATATTTAGGCAATTTGGCATAATATTTGGATCACATATATGCTACCTTGACCAAACAAGATTATCAAGATGTCACAAAGATAATTATAGCACATGAATTCACTTTATCCTAGTGAGGCGGCAAAAGAGAGGTAATACCATAGTAGATCTTGAATTTGTTGTCACTATTAAATCACTACCACCATGCTACTCCACCTAATATACACTTCTCCCCACACATGCTCTTGTATACAAGTTGGATCAGATTAAGTACTTAAGTCCACTAATGGATAAATATAAAACAGTCAACAATTTTAATAGTACTAATGAACAGAATTATAGTCGTTATTAGTGGCAATGCCAACAAACAAACAAGCTACAACTGAAAATTTAATCACGACATGATGTACCTACCTACTAGCGGGGAAAAGTCAGACTCACCAGTGGTGTGACCCAACTAGTGACCGTAAACAATTTTGCTCACATTACCATGCAGTGGGGGCCTCTTTCTCAGCCCACCTTCTTCCTCTTGGCCCACTCTTTCCCTCTTTCACACCGTTGCATCCCACCTCCTTCTAGTATCCTCTAATTAAGCCTCGCTACCTCCCGCCATATCCTCTCCAACCTCATGAGCTCATAGGTTAGCCAAGCGGGAGTCTCCACTTCACACAATAAGACCTCTTTGGAATGTGGTTTTGAAAATCCTAAATGTAGAAATGTAGAATGTTATAGTTATGTGAGGATTTTGGATGTTTTAGGAAAAAATATCCCTCGAAATAGAGGTGGATTTGATGCCTCTTAGAAAAATCACAAGAAATGTCAATATTTCATATTGCCTTAGGCAAAAATTGAGCTAGCAGTTCAGAACTCGAAGGCCTCATATGAAACATGTGAAAAGCTCACATTCTACTCTTTTGTAATCTATGAACATCTAACTTGCTATAGAGAGAGCACTTTTTTTTAATGTTTCAAAAGAATCTCACATGATAATGGGCCCCAAGGTGATTCCTTCAGGCCGCTAACAGGCCGTGGCGTTTTCTCGGAAGGGCCTCCTTGGCGTGCGTTGGCGTAGAGAAGCCTTCTAAAGCCCATAGCGTGGCCCGATATCTGTGGGCGTGGGAGTTCTCTGCCTGAGAGAGACACTGACGTGACGACAACACAAGCAAACGGCAAACCGCCGCCATCGCCCTCCTCCCGGCGCGCGCCAAAACCCGACGGCCGGGAACCCCCGCTCCCTCACGAGTCGCGGCGGGCTGGCGGCTCCCGAAGCGCCCCAATGGCGCAGGAGGAGAGGGAGCTCCAGGTCAGAGCCCTCGACGGGCGGTCTACCGCCGTGACGCTCGCCGCCGCCGCGTCCGTCCGGGACCTCAAGGCCGCGCTCCGGAGCTCCTTCGCGCCCGCGCAGATCTCCAACAACTTCCACCTCTTCCTCAAGGTGCACCTCCCCCGCCTCTCTGACCCTTTTGGTGGATGCCGTTGCCAAATTAGTTAGTCGCTCTTCGCGGCATTGGTGGATGGCTCTGCATTCGAAACTGCTACAAATACCTGCAGCTTTGTTTTCTGATGGTAGCATTTTTTTTCTCGTGATGAAGGGTGCTAAACTACGATTAGACGCCGAGATTGACAGCCTTGCTGTCAGCCATGGCGAATTCATTGTTCTCGTTCCCTTTACACGGAAGTCAGCGCAGTCTTCTCCAGCGGCCACCCCAGGCGAAGAGCAGAGTGCAAATCCACCAATTTCACCGGAAGTTGCGGCTGAAGCTAATTCGGCCTGGCAAGACATTATGGAGGACCTCTCATCAATACCGAGTAGCCCACATGCTGCTGATGCTGCACCGAAAGATTTGTGTTCTGGGAGCTATGAGGAGGATGTGTCAACTGGTAAAAGCCCGTCCACTGGACGTACAGTGAAAAAGAGAAAAATATTTAAGGAAAATGGAAGTAGTTCCAGGGATACATCTCGAGTGGACAGCGCGTCGGAGCAGCCTAGCATGAATAAGAAGAATGGTTTTGTCAAATCTGCTGCATCATCATGCCATGTAGGTTTCCGACGATTTAGTTCTCTATTTTGCCTTGTCAATTTTACTTTAGCTTCCACACAAGGTAGAATATATCTAAACTGTAGCCTAGTGTTGTGTCTACAAACAGGTGCTTTAGGCATATTCTAAGCATGGGTTGGTAGGACAGTATAATGAAAATGCATTTTGAATTGCAGGATAAACACCCGTTAGGACCTGCTGAAATGGTTGAACATCTGAAAAAAGGCCTTGGAAAGGAGGGGCAGGTTTCCACTCTTTTTGATTTTCTTAAAGTAACAATACCGATAAAACCATAATCCTTATGCTGCTGTGATTTATGTGTTTCAGATTGTACATATTGAGGAGATACCATGCAGAGGAGCATCATATGCAGAACTACCTCTTGATCTCTCAGAAGCTATGAAGGAAGCATTACAAAGTATTGGAATATCTAGATTGTACAGCCATCAGGTATTATGGAGTATGTCCTCTACTGTATTTGCTTACATTTTGTTGCTGGGGCTAATTCCTTCTGTTTCCTTGAACTCAAGTACAGTCCGAAGCTATACAATCTTCCATTTCTGGGAAGCATGTTGCAGTCGCAACCTCAACATCGAGTGGCAAGTCTTTGTGTTACAATATTCCTGTCCTGGAATCTCTCTCTCAAGATTCGACGGCGTGTGCTCTTTATATATTTCCGACAAAGGTATAGGCAGAACCACTATGTTGTAAGCACGGTTATGTGAATTTTTTGCAGAAACCCACTTGGCTGTTGTATTGCAGGCTTTAGCTCAAGATCAGTTGAGGACTTTACTGGAGATGAAAAAAGCATTTCACACTGATATTAATGTTAACATCTATGATGGAGATACTCCCAGAGAAGATCGTCTGTGGATCAGGGATAATGCCCGGCTGGTAAATAGGTGGTCCTGAGGCTATAGAGTTGTGCTTTATTTAATTTATTTATTTCAGCACATCGGATCACTTACTCTCTTCATTCTCAGTTAATTACCAACCCAGATATGCTGCATGTGTCAGTCTTGCCGTGTCATGGTCAATTTCGAAGGATTTTGTCAAATCTGAGGTAGACAAATGGTTTCCTTAGTCTTTCCTATAGTTTTATTTAGTCGTCAATTATAAATTCCTGAATGAAGTATGGTACCATTTCTGCGGTTTCAATATAAAGAAAGGCGTATGGAAAATGGTCAATTCCTAATATGAAATCTCAGGTGGAAGTGATTGAATTTCCTTTTTTTTGTTTCGTTCACGATTTAGTTTCATCACCTAGTGTAATTCTTGTTTTTCTTTATGCATTTTGTTAAATATCTCATTTCTTGTGCATTCCATAACGTGCTTTTGCTGAATGTACTCAGGTATATTGTCATTGATGAAGCACATTCATATCAAGGAGCATTTGGCTGCCATACTGCACTTATACTTAGAAGATTGAGGCGCATTTGTTCAAATAGTATGGATACTTTGTTGAACCATATTTTAGTTGTTGACTCGAGGCTTCATTTATGTTTCTACCAAAACTCTGGACTGCCGATTAGCTCTCCATAAATTGCAATGCTAATCCTTCATTTTATTGATTTGTGTGATACAAGTTAGCAGATATATACTTCAGTTTGGGCTACTCATGCAGTTACAAATATAATTCCTAACACTCCGGTCTTCTGTATTTGCAGTTTACGGCAGTCATCCTACATTCATGTTTTGTACAGCTACCTCAGCAAACCCACGTGAGCATGTTATGGTAGGTCATACTATAGTTTTGAAAATATATGGTTGTACCAAGAAAAAGAAGATAAACCAGCTCTCTTTAATAATTTTACTGTCTGTATAACATTCGCTTGTGCTCATTCTAATGTATCAGACTCTGGTCATTTTTGTCCAAACGCAACCTTTTCTCCCCATAAATGTCCCCTTGTTCTTTCTAAGATAAAAATTATTACCTAAAACACATATTAATTACTTGACCAAGATCTTACTATAGTAGATAATATTATTTTGAGTTGCCATCTTAATTTTTTTTTGCAGACTTAACTTATATACACTCTTTGGGAATCACATGCATTTTTCTTCGGGCATTTTGTTTTATCTCAGGAGCTGGCCAAATTGGATAATGTTGAGTTGATTCAGAAAGATGGAAGCCCGTGTGGTTCAAAATATTTTCTCTTGTGGAATCCCCCACTATATAGGACAAAAGAGGGAGGTTCAAAAGGTAGTTCAGTAACTAGGCGCTCAAGGTATTTGCACACCCTTGTTCTAATTAGGGTTCCTGATACTTTTTGTTCATTGCAAGTCTATAATTCAAATTTCAGCTATAATCACCTCTCTGTACATAACATGTTTGATTGTTCTTTGGTGGCTGGCATGACATTGAAAATTTCCCCCATTTCATTTTCATCTGGTTCAAAGAATTATTGCTAATAGCAGCTGTATTGCCAGCTAGACTCTTAACAGGATGGCTCAAAAGTTTAAATGTAGTTTAACATTAACACACCATATTACTTGAGATTGAAACCTTCTGTTAAACTCTATACTACCTTATTGTGACATCATTATTCAAAAGTACATACGCCTAAAAGTAAGGCATGTTTGCCTTTAGTAAGGTATTGTAGTTGCTTTACATCAAAATATGCGATGTGTAAGTTCTAAACTTCTAATGCAAAAAGAAATTCTTTACTTTCTTTCCGCCAAAAAGTGGTAAACCATGAGTCACCAGACCTCGCACATATTCAGTTTCCTACTGCATGCCAGTTATTAGCTGTTTATTCATACACTCTGCAGTTTTTTGTCAGATAACTTCTATTTTTGAAAAAACACTAATATATCATATTTTATTTGTTAGCCCAATAGTAGAGGTTTCGTATCTGTTCTCGGAGATGGTTCAGCATGGGCTCCGCTGCATTGCATTCTGTAAAACAAGGAAGCTCTGTGAGCTTGTTCTATCTTACACGTAAGAACACATTTTCACCTCTATATTTTTACTTCTCATTTTCTCTGTTCTTCTTTGAACTTTTATCTGGGTTTAGTTTCTATGTTCTTTAGATGATCCATCTGTTATTGTAGGCGCGAAATTCTCGAGGTGACTGCAAAAGAACTGGTAGATTCTATTTGTGTATATCGTGCTGGCTACATTGCAGAGGTTGTTATCTTTTTGGCATTTCTCTAATGTATAGTGCCGTTCTGTATGACTTTCATTCTGTTATACTACCCCTGTCCCATAATATAAGATGTTATTACATCCAATGTGCTCATATATTTGATGTAATAACATCTTATATTAAGGGACGGAGGGAGTAGATTTTAGCATGAAATTTGGCATTTTGACATTCTTAAATCTCACAAGTGCTTTGCAACATGTATTGATCTCCAATGCACAATAAAGAAATGCTCATGATACAGGTGTTATCAGCCGTCGCATCACATGCACCTTAGGTTGATGTTGTGGTGGATATGTTTTTTTTTTGTAAGAGAATGAAGCCCATGTTTACATTTTGATAGAAGCAAGTACAAAAGAGAAAAAAAAAGTTTTGCTTATTAAATTTGGAGTCGAAAACAAACTATTGCAGGACAGAAGAAAAATTGAGGCTGATCTCTTTGAGGGAAAACTTCGTGGTGTTGCTGCCACGAATGCTCTTGAGCTGGGAATTGATGTTGGACATATCGATGCAACATTGCATCTTGGATTTCCTGGTAGTGTTGCCAGGTAGGTGAAAGTGATCTTTCCAGTAGAGTTTATGTTTCTCTGTGAACCTGCTAAAATATGGAATTTTAATTGTAGTTTATGGCAACAAGCCGGAAGATCTGGAAGGAGAGCAAAACAATCATTAGCCATTTATGTAGCATTTGAGGGTCCTTTAGATCAGTATTTCATGAAATCCCCACATAAACTATTTGGCAGACCAATTGAGCACTGCCAAGTTGATTCACATAACCCAAAGGTAGGTCCATAGATCTGTGCTTACTGAACCAACTATATTGGTAAAGTTTAAAAACTTAAGTATCTAATTTTTCCTTTGGTTTTTTTGGAAACTTATTAAAGGTTTTGGAACAACACCTTGCATGTGCTGCTTATGAACATCCACTATGCTTGCAATATGATGAGAATCACTTTGGTTCTAGTCTGGATAGTATAATGACGACTCTAAAAGAGAAAGGTTATCTGATTAACAATCCGCCCGGACCTTTTTCTTCTACTATGTGGAATTATATTGGGCTGGAGGTTTGTCTATTCTTTATTCTCTACTGTATAAATCAACTCATTTTCTTTTTGTGTCAATAGTATTTTGATTTCTGCAGAAAAGACCTTCACAGACAGTGAGCATACGAGCAATTGAGCATGACAAGTACAGTGTGATAGACAAGTTAAATAACAGATTACTTGAAGAAATTGAGGAAAGTAAGGCATTTTTCCAGGTAATATGTTCTAACTGGTACATGACTATATTTTATACTTGTATAGCTATTTGAATATTCCTCACTGTTGGCAAAACAGCTACTAGATAAATTCATGAATTTACAATCAGTGCACCATATCTTATTTTATTTTTTAAAATTACCTATGTAATCCATTCTTGAGCCACAAGCACATGACTGTGTAATCTGAATTTTGGCATTAGTAGCTTATTATATCAATGGCCTTTTTCTCGATTTCAGGTTTATGAGGGTGCTATTTACATGCATCAGGGTGTTAATTACTTAGTTGAGGAGCTTGATTTGTCATCAAGAACAGCTTTCTGCAGGAAAGCTGATGTGAAGTATTACACAAAAACACGAGACTACACTGATATCAATGTCATCGGAGGAGATTTCGTATGTTCTTGGAAGCATTACAACACTTGATCTCATATATTATCGAAAGTATTCTGCTATTAAGTTGCATCCCCTCCAATATTGTTGAGCAATATAGTTTATATCTATTCTATCTTGATTTTCTAGACCTTAGTTAATTCGCTAATTCTGAGAACTATTGACCATCTCCTTTCCCATTAGATGTCAATGATACCACCTATTACTGTTAAGTGATTTGTTTGAACTCAACTTAGTACATTCAATCTACGTCTTGTTCCTCGTTTTTCCTTTTTTCTCTAGAAGAAACCCACATTTTCCTGATGTAATAGCACAAATTGTTCCTCCTATAATGGTTGACCACCTTTGTGTCTTTTCAGTTTCTTTTTTATATAAAAAAGGGAAAATTTATTAAGATCTTCAAGTCATGAGCTTCTCCCTAAGTGAAAAATCTTCAGTGCACTGACATTTTGTTCTCAATGATTAATTGGCTCTTCTCTTGAAGGCTTATCTTCCAACGGTTACATGCAAAACTAACTGTTTGAAGACAACTGCCCAAGCAAATGATTGCCAGGTGACAACCAAATGGTTTGGCTTTCATCGCATAAGTAAATCAGGCAATAAAATATTGGACAGCGTTGAACTTAGCCTACCTCCATATTCCTACAATTCTGAGGTGTGTGGATCAACTATAAATCTTGGCAACATTGTGATGCATTTTGCATGATTCTTAAACTTGTGGTTTGTATATGGAATTACAGGCTGTTTGGATACGGATTCCGCAGTCGGCGAAAATTGCTGTGGAGGAAAGGAAGCTAGAGTTTCGAGGTGGTTCACATGCTGCTTCACACGCTATGTTGAATATATTGCCTTTGTAAGTTCTTAATTATTTCTCTCAATCATTGATACAAAAAAATTGGTTTGTGGTGGACATTAGAAATTTTTGAAGGACAATTGTTTGAGAATATGGTCACATTGATAAAAAACAGTAGCGCATTTTTCATTCCCTGTTATAATTTGCCAACCACTTGTTTGTGAAGTGTTAACTCTGTTGTCGTGTTAAACTCTGTCATAATTTATTGCGTACTTCAGTAGTTAGCTCTTTTAATTGGGGTTGATTGTGTGTTGATTTGCGCAGGCATATGATGTGTACTTCTTCTGACCTAGGAACAGAATGTGTAAATCCTCATGAAACCCGTGGTATGCCAGAAAGAATCCTTTTATACGATAAACATCCTGGTGGTATCGGCATAGCATCAAAGGTAATGGGAAAACTAGCAAATATTCGGCCATGTAATACAGGCCATGCATGTGAATGATCTTGGTGTAAACCACATAATTTGTTTGTCTGTTCAATCTTGTAAGGTCAAAATAATTTTTGGGGAACTTCTACTTGCTGCTTTAGAGCTTGTTTCGACATGCAGTTGCATTAGTGATGCTGGTTGTCCAAATTGTATCCAAGTAAGTTCAAATATTATACCGAACTCATTGCCAGGATAAAGTACATATATGTTAGCGTCTTAGATCTGATAAGTTTCTGCTATTGTTTTTCAGTCGTTGACATGTAGCGAATATAATGGGGTTTTGGACAAGGAGGCGGCTATTTTGATCCTGAAGGTTTAATAATTTGTGTTTTATCTAATCACCATTTATCCTGCTACGTTATTACCACATAAAAGTGTTCTTGCCCTGAAAGATTCGCTGCATATGCAGGGAGTAATTGAACACGAGAGGTCGGATCTCGAAGTGGAAGAATCTGCTGATCATAGCTGATGTATAAAAGAGGTACAAACTGTGAGTTGTGACACATTGACAAAACATTCTTTCTAGGCCTTCTCCATTAGAAACATATAAGCATTCTTGTGGTTACCAATTGATTCATTCCATGTGCACACGATTGAAATTGAACATGTGTAACATGATATTTTATGGAATTTTGGAAACACCAGCTCCCTGGTCGTTTTTCCAAGGAATCGGGGCCCATTTAATTACACAATAGACGTACTCCCTCCGATTCATATTACTTGACACTAATACAAATATATCTAGACATATTTTAATTGTAGATACATCTATTTTATTGGCAAATAATATGTATTGGAGGAATACAATTAGAGCCCAAGCAATCCCACTGGAAATCTGAGGCCTGAACTAAGCAAAGCGCGATCACATGTATGCCTAGTTTTCGGAGACCGTGAAACAGATCCAATAAATTCTGAGAGACTTCGGAGTGATTTTCGCCAAGGTGTCGTCGTTATTGAGTAGGTAGGCCAAACCACTACACACAGTGCCGGCTAGGGTCTAACTCGATAACAAGAGATGGTGAGACGGTTCCTATCCTTCTAGCCCAATCAGCCCACCAAGCCCAGCTTAACCCTCCTACAGAATTGCCCATTCACCAAGGAAGTGAGCCTAGCTCAACCGGGTTGGAGGAGTGGATGTACAGTACTCTGTTCAAATTCTCACGGACGCGAGTTTAGGTTCCTATTTATACTTGAGGCTCAGTGCTAGACCTGGTACTCGTGCGATTTATCTTGAGGACTATGCTTTAATCTTTCACGAAGATTAAAAATCTTAGTACTCATGCCTATGGCCGTGTGCATCCCTAATTGGTGCGGAGGCCGAGAAGTGAAATTCTCCCCATTTTTTTATTCTTTTAGACCGCTCGTACCCTAGGGGATTAGGGTTCATCTACTCCACTGGTGACTTCGTCTCCGGTGTGAGCTTTCCCTTTGATCGGGCAGTACCTGGATCCTGATCCGTGTGTCTCTCTCGGGCTGAACAAGGGGCAGCGTTGTCTGCCTACCTGGCCTTGGCGAGCATGTGGTATCTAGGGTTTGGGTAGATCGGGTGTCGTTTTTTGTTGGCAAGGAGTTTGGTGGAGGAGCATTATGTCGGGCTCTGGTGACGGATCAGGAGCAAGCAGGAAGGAGGAAGGTGATGAGGCCCTGGCTCGGGCGTTGCAGAACCTAGAACTGCGAGAAGGCGAGTTGGATGACGTCTTTATCGGGGAGAGTGATCTTCTCGCCATGAAAAAGCAAGTTCGATGGCTGGCAGTAGCAAAGGTGCATACAAGGAAACCTTTCAGTACATATGCTTTATTTCAGACCCTCAAAGCATGGGGTTTGGCCCACGATCCTGAACTCCGAGAGGTAGATGATAATTTATTTACCTTCAAGTTCTTTTGTTTGGGAGATTGGAATAAGGTGATGAATCAGGGTCCGTGATTGTTCCGCAAGCTGGTAGTGGTAATGGCAGAATATGATGGAATGGGTAATCCCGCAGAGGCTACCTTGGCTACCTTGGACCGAATCGCGGTTTGGGCACATATACACTCTATTCCGGAGTTGTACCGTACCCAGGGGGTGGTGGATCAATTGGCAAGACGAATTGGCAAAGTGAAAAGTGTGGAGATGAATCATCAACATTGGTTTGAAGGTGATTACGTACGAGTTCGAGCAAATATTGATGTCAATCAACCACTCGATCAGATTTGCCCCTCTAAATATCTGGAGGAGAATGGAAGCTATTGCATGTTAAATATGAGAAAATTGGATATTTATGTGATGTTTGTGGTATTATGGGGCATGACATGGAGAATTGCGGTGATGGGGTCCATGATCCAAAGGATATTCAATATGGAGGATGTGGAAGAGGAGGGCGTGCCGAACATCTGGCACGTAAGCGTCCATCCGGGGACCGGGGATGTGTTCGAGGATGATGATATCCGTGACACAGCATCCAGCCCACTAAAAAACCCTCTGATAGACATGGAGGAGGATGCCTCTAATGAACGAGCTAAAAAATCGTCAAAGACGCCTGAAGTTTGATGGGGAGGAGCCTGCGAGTGAGAGCATGGAATCTGGTGACATGGAGGAGGATGCCAATAAGTCAACGGGAATGTTAGTGCCTCCCCCACCACCAGGGTACACGCTTCCAAGAGATAAAAAAGAGGACCAAGAAGGTTGATAGTGGCAAGACGAGTTCTACAACTGATATGGTGACATCGGCGGCCTCCGAGGAGGACCGCCCGGCCCAATGAGTACCCTGAGCTTTAACTGTCGTGGGGTGGGCGATCCTGCGACAGTCCATGAGGTGCGTGATCTTGTACGCACCCATTCGCCGTCTATTCTCGTGCCTCCACTTGCAAAATGTAGAGTGGAGGGTCTAGCTAGAACTCCGGGTTTTGACCATGCTTACGGCGTGGGAAGTAGTGGTAGAATTGGGGGTTTGTGCATCTACCGGAAGAACCCGCCGAGTTTAGTACTTAGAAATTTCTCGGAAGTATCATATTGATATGGTAGTGAATGAGCGTAGGAGAGGAGCCATGGAGACTCACAGACTTGGTATGGCGAGGCAAATTGGAGTTTGAGATTTAGAACCTGGGATATGATGAGGTTCTTGAAGGCTGATTGTGATCTTCCTTGGCTATGTATAGGAGATTTTAGTTTTACGAAGAGAAGAGCAGTTCGGACCAAATGATAGAGATATGGCACAGATAAACCTTTTTCGGGAATGTGTTGATGTGTGTGAGTTGGTTGACCTCGGCTACCAGGGGCTCGACTGGACTTTTGAAAGGCGAGTCCAAGAAGGTGAATACTGCAGAGTTAGATTGGATCGTGCTTTGGCGTCCACAGAGTGGAGTGCTCGGTTTCCTATGGCTATAGTACATCATCTGACGGACCACTCACCGATTTTGCTCCTTAATGCTATGGAAGCACAGAATAGAAGGATAGCTAACAATAAACTCTTTCGTTATGAGATTATGTGGGAGTCACATGAGGAGTTCAAACCAATGCTGGAATCACCGTGGAACACTGGGGGAGCTAGATCAGTTGGAGAACTGCATGATAAATTGAAGCACACTGCGGGTGCAATTGAAGGGTGGGGTTTGAGCTCTTTCGGTGCGGTGCGCTCTGAGCTGAGGAAGCTAAGAAGAGACCTCCAAGCGTATAGAGCAGATTCTTCTAGGGTTGGCCCATCTTATGAAGAACGAAAGATAGAGCAACGTATTGTGGAGCTCAGTTTCCGTGAAGAAGTTATGTGACGGCAATGGGCGAGAGTGCAATGGCTAAAGGAAGGTGATAAAAAAAAACTGCATCACTCGACTGGTTAAAGATGATGGTACCGTATGTGATAACTTGCCTGCCTTAGAACAACACGCGAATGAATTCTTTGCTGATCTCTATCAAGCTCGAGGCAGATGATTGGCATAGAGGAAGTACTCTCACATGTACCTTGTAAAGTCACCGGTGAGATGAATGAAATTTTTAACGCTCCATATTCAGGGAAGGAAGTAAAAGAAGCACTTTTCCAAATGTTTCCAACCAAAGCTCCGATGGGTACCCAACTCATTTCTTCCAGAAACATTGGCACTTATGTGGTGAGGAGATCACTGACATTGTAATTTGGCTGCTTAACGGAGTTGATTCATCTGAGGAGATAAACAAAATGTTCATCGTTCTTATCCCAAAGGTACAAAACCCCACTCATCTGTCTCAATACCGTCACATTAGCGTGGGCAATGTGATTTGTAAAATCGCATCCAAAGTGCTGGCGAACCGGTTGAAGCAGATCCTCCCGGAGTCCCGGAGATAATCTTAGAAGAGCAATCGGCTTTTGTGTTAGGTTGGCTGATTACCGACAATGTTATCACAACATATGAGTGCCTTCATTTCATGAAGAATAGTAGAAGCAAGAGGAATGGTCATTGTGCCTTGAAACTAGACATGAAAAAAGCTTATGACCGCCTAGAGTGGTCCTACCTGGAAGAAATTATGAAGAAGCTAGGATTATCACACAGGTTTGTGGATACTGTTATGA
>NC_061514.1:274711085-274739032 GCF_022539505.1 Lolium rigidum | reverse complement strand
AGCCCATAGCGTGGCCCGATATCTGTGGGCGTGGGAGTTCTCTGCCTGAGAGAGACACTGACGTGACGACAACACAAGCAAACGGCAAACCGCCGCCATCGCCCTCCTCCCGGCGCGCGCCAAAACCCGACGGCCGGGAACCCCGCTCCCTCACGAGTCGCGGCGGGCTGGCGGCTCCCGAAGCGCCCCAATGGCGCAGGAGGAGAGGAGCTCCAGGTCAGAGCCCTCGACGGGCGGTCTACCGCCGTGACGCTCGCCGCCGCCGCGTCCGTCCGGGACCTCAAGGCCGCGCTCCGGAGCTCCTTCGCGCCCGCGCAGATCTCCAACAACTTCCACCTCTTCCTCAAGGTGCACCTCCCCCGCCTCTCTGACCCTTTTGGTGGATGCCGTTGCCAAATTAGTTAGTCGCTCTTCGCGGCATTGGTGGATGGCTCTGCATTCGAAACTGCTACAAATACCTGCAGCTTTGTTTTCTGATGGTAGCATTTTTTTTTCTCGTGATGAAGGGTGCTAAACTACGATTAGACGCCGAGATTGACAGCCTTGCTGTCAGCCATGGCGAATTCATTGTTCTCGTTCCCTTTACACGGAAGTCAGCGCAGTCTTCTCCAGCGGCCACCCCAGGCGAAGAGCAGAGTGCAAATCCACCAATTTCACCGGAAGTTGCGGCTGAAGCTAATTCGGCCTGGCAAGACATTATGGAGGACCTCTCATCAATACCGAGTAGCCCACATGCTGCTGATGCTGCACTCGAAAGATTTGTGTTCTGGGAGCTATGAGGAGGATGTGTCAACTGGTAAAAGCCCGTCCACTGGACGTACAGTGAAAAAGAGAAAAATATTTAAGGAAAATGGAAGTAGTTCCAGGGATACATCTCGAGTGGACAGCTGCGTCGGAGCAGCCTAGCATGAATAAGAAGAATGGTTTTGTCAAATCTGCTGCATCATCATGCCATGTAGGTTTCCAACGATTTCAGTTCTCTATTTTGCCTTGTCAATTTTACTTTAGCTTCCACACAAGGTAGAATATATCCAAACTGTAGCCTGAGTGTTGTGTCTACAAACAGGTGCTTTAGGCATATTCTATAGCATCGGGTTGGTAGGACAGTATAATGAAAATGCATTTTGAATTGCAGGATAAACACCCGTTAGGACCTGCTGAAATGGTTGAACATCTGAAAAAAGGCCTTGGAAAGGAGGGGCAGGTTTCCACTCTTTTTGATTTTCTTAAAGTAACAATACCGATAAAACCATAATCCTTATGCTGCTGTGATTTATGTGTTTCAGATTGTACACATTGAGGAGATACCATGCAGAGGAGCATCATATGCAGAACTACCTCTTGATCTCTCAGAAGCTATGAAGGAAGCATTACAAAGTATTGGAATATCTAGATTGTACAGCCATCAGGTATTATGGAGTATGTCCTTCTACTGTATTTGCTTACATTTTGTTGCTGGGGCTAATTCCTTCTGTTTCCTTGAACTCAAGTACAGTCCGAAGCTATACAATCTTCCATTTCTGGGAAGCATGTTGCAGTCGCAACCTCAACATCGAGTGGCAAGTCTTTGTGTTACAATATTCCTGTCCTGGAATCTCTCTCTCAAGATTCGACGGCGTGTGCTCTTTATATATTTCCGACAAAGGTATAGGCAGAACCACTATGTTGTAAGCACGGTTATGTGAATTTTTTGCAGAAACCCACTTGGCTGTTGTATTGCAGGCTTTAGCTCAAGATCAGTTGAGGACTTTACTGGAGATGAAAAAAGCATTTCACACTGATATTAATGTTAACATCTATGATGGAGATACTCCCAGAGAAGATCGTCTGTGGATCAGGGATAATGCCCGGCTGGTAAATAGGTGGTCCCGAGGCTATAGAGTTGTGCTTTATTTAATTTATTTATTTCAGCACATCGGATCACTTACTCTCTTCATTCTCAGTTAATTACCAACCCAGATATGCTGCATGTGTCAGTCTTGCCGTGTCATGGTCAATTTCGAAGGATTTTGTCAAATCTGAGGTAGACAAATGGTTTCCTTAGTCTTTCCTATAGTTTTATTTAGTCGTCAATTATAAATTCCTGAATGAAGTATGGTACCATTTCTGCGGTTTCAATATAAAGAAAGGCGTATGGAAAATGGTCAATTCCTAATATGAAATCTCAGGTGGAAGTGATTGAATTTCCTTTTTTTTTGTTTCGTTCACGATTTAGTTTCATCACCTAGTGTAATTCTTGTTTTTCTTTATGCATTTTTGTTAAATATCTCATTTCTTGTGCATTCCATAACGTGCTTTTGCTGAATGTACTCAGGTATATTGTCATTGATGAAGCACATTCATATCAAGGAGCATTTGGCTGCCATACTGCACTTATACTTAGAAGATTGAGGCGCATTTGTTCAAATAGTATGGATACTTTGTTGAACCATATTTTAGTTGTTGACTCGAGGCTTCATTTATGTTTCTACCAAAACTCTGGACTGCCGATTAGCTCTCCATAAATTGCAATGCTAATCCTTCATTTTATTGATTTGTGTGATACAAGTTAGCAGATATATACTTCAGTTTGGGCTACTCATGCAGTTACAAATATAATTCCTAACACTCCGGTCTTCTGTATTTGCAGTTTACGGCAGTCATCCTACATTCATGTTTTGTACAGCTACCTCAGCAAACCCACGTGAGCATGTTATGGTAGGTCATACTATAGTTTTGAAAATATATGGTTGTACCAAGAAAAAGAAGATAAACCAGCTCTCTTTAATAATTTTACTGTCTGTATAACACTCGCTTGTGCTCATTCTAATGTATCAGACTCTGGTCATTTTTGTCCAAACGCAACCTTTTCTCCCCATAAATGTCCCCTTGTTCTTTCTAAGATAAAAATTATTACCTAAAACACATATTAATTACTTGACCAAGATCTTACTATAGTAGATAATATTATTTTGAGTTGCCATCTTAATTTTTTTTTTGCAGACTTAACTTATATACACTCTTTGGGAATCACATGCATTTTTCTTCGGGCATTTTGTTTTATCTCAGGAGCTGGCCAAATTGGATAATGTTGAGTTGATTCAGAAAGATGGAAGCCCGTGTGGTTCAAAATATTTTCTCTTGTGGAATCCCCCACTATATAGGACAAAAGAGGGAGGTTCAAAAGGTAGTTCAGTAACTAGGCGCTCAAGGTATTTGCACACCCTTGTTCTAATTAGGGTTCCTGATACTTTTTGTTCATTGCAAGTCTATAATTCAAATTTCAGCTATACTCACCTCTCTGTACATAACATGTATGATTGTTCTTTGGTGGCTGGCATGACATTGAAAATTTCGCCCATTTCATTTTCATCTGGTTCAAAGAATTATTGCTAATAGCAGCTGTATTGCCAGCTAGACTCTTAACAGGATGGCTCAAAAGTTTAAATGTAGTTTAACATTAACACACCATATTACTTGAGATTGAAACCTTCTGTTAAACTCTATACTACCTTCTTGTGACATCATTATTCAAAAGTACATACGCCTAAAAGTAAGGCATGTTTGCCTTTAGTAAGGTATTGTAGTTGCTTTACATCAAAATATGCGATGTGTAAGTTCTAATGCAAAAAGAAATTCTTTACTTTCTTTCCGCCAAAAAGTGGTAACCATGAGTCACCAGACCTCGCACATATTCGGTTTCCTACTGCATGCCAGTTATTAGCTGTTTATTCATACACTCTGCAGTTTTTTGTCAGATAACTTCTATTTTTGAAAAAACACTAATATATCATATTTTATTTGTTAGCCCAATAGTAGAGGTTTCGTATCTGTTCTCGGAGATGGTTCAGCATGGGCTCCGCTGCATTGCATTCTGTAAAACAAGGAAGCTCTGTGAGCTTGTTCTATCTTACACGTAAGAACACATTTTCCCCTCTATATTTTTACTTCTCATTTTCTCTGTTCTTCTTTGAACTTTTATCTGGGTTTAGTTTCTATGTTCTTTAGATGATCCATCTGTTATTGTAGGCGCGAAATTCTCGAGGTGACTGCAAAAGAACTGGTAGATTCTATTTGTGTATATCGTGCTGGCTACATTGCAGAGGTTGTTATCTTTTTGGCATTTCCCTAATGTATAATGCCGTTCTGTATGACTTTCATTCTGTTATACTACCCCTGTCCCATAATATAAGATGTTATTACATCCAATGTGCTCATATATTTGATGTAATAACATCTTATATTAAGGGACGGAGGGAGTAGATTTTAGCATGAAATTTGGCATTTTGACATTCTTAAATCTCACAAGTGCTTTGCAACATGTATTGATCTCCAATGCACAATAAAGAAATGCTCATGATACAGGCGTTATTAGCCGTCACATCACATGCACCTTAGGTTGATGTTATGGTGGATATGTTTTTTTTTGTAAGAGAATGAAGCCCATGTTTACATTTTGATAGAAGCAAGTACAAAAGAGAAGAAAATAAGTTTTGCTTATTAAATTTGGAGTCGAAAACAAACTATTGCAGGACAGGAGAAAAATTGAGGCTGATCTCTTTGAGGGAAAACTTTGTGGTGTTGCTGCCACGAATGCTCTTGAGCTGGGAATTGATGTTGGACATATCGATGCAACATTGCATCTTGGATTTCCTGGTAGTGTTGCCAGGTAGGTGAAAGTGATCTTTCCAGTAGAGTTTATGTTTCTCTGTGAACCTGCTAAAATATGGAATTTTAATTGTAGTTTATGGCAACAAGCCGGAAGATCTGGAAGGAGAGCAAAACAATCATTAGCCATTTATGTAGCATTTGAGGGTCCTTTAGATCAGTATTTCATGAAATCCCCACATAAACTATTTGGCAGACCAATTGAGCACTGCCAAGTTGATTCACATAACCCAAAGGTAGGTCCATAGATCTGTGCTTACTGAACCGACTATATTGGTAAAGTTTAAAAACTTAAGTATCTAACTTTTCCTTTGGTTTTTTTGGAAACTTATTAAAGGTTTTGGAACAACACCTTGCATGTGCTGCTTATGAACATCCACTATGCTTGCAATATGATGAGAATCACTTTGGTTCTAGTCTGGATAGTATAATGACGACTCTAAAAGAGAAAGGTTATCTGATTAACAATCCGCCCGGACCTTTTTCTTCTACTATGTGGAATTATATTGGACCGGAGGTTCGTCTATTCTTTATTCTCTACTGTATAAATCAACTCCTTTTCTTTTTGTGTCAATAACATTTTGATTTCTGCAGAAAAGACCTTCACAGACAGTGAGCATACGAGCAATTGAGCATGACAAGTACAGTGTGATAGACAAGTTAAATAACAGATTACTTGAAGAAATTGAGGAAAGTAAGGCATTTTTCCAGGTAATATGCTCTAACTGGTACATGACTATATTTTATACTTGTATAGCTCTTTGAATATTCCTCACTGTTGGCAAAACAGCTAGATAAATTCATGAATTTACAATCAGTGCACCATATCTTTTTTTTTAAAATTACCTATGTAATCCATTCTTGAGCCACAAGCACATGACTGTGTAATCTGAATTTTGGCATTAGTAGCTTATTATATCAATGGACTTTTTTCTCGATTTCAGGTTTATGAGGGTGCTATTTACATGCATCAGGGTGTTAATTACTTAGTTGAGGAGCTTGATTTGTCATCAAGAACAGCTTTTTGCAGGAAAGCTGATGTGAAGTATTACACAAAAACACGAGACTACACTGATATCAATGTCATTGGAGGAGATTTCGTATGTTCTTGGAAGCATTACAACACTTGATCTCATATATTATTGAAAGTATTCTGCTATTAAGTTGCATCCCCTCCAATATTGTTGAGCAATATAGTTTATATCTCTTCTATCTTGATTTTCTAGACCTTAGTTAATTCGCTAATTCTGAGAACTATTGACCATCTCCTTTTCCATTAGATGTCAATGATACCACCTATTACTGTTAAGTGATTTGTTTGAACTCAACTTAGTACATTCAATCTATGTCTTGTTCCTCGTTTTTCCTTTTTTCTCTAGAAGAAACCCACATTTGCCTGATGTAATAGCACAAAGTGTTCCTCCTACAATGCTTGACCACCTTTGAGTCTTTTCAGTTTCTTTTTTTATATAAAAAAGGACAATTTATTAAGATCTTCAAGTCATGAGCTTCTCCCTAAGTGAATTTTTTTTAGTGTACTGACATTTTGTTCTCAATGATTAATTGGCTCTTCTCTTGAAGGCTTATCTTCCGATGGTTACATGCAAAACTAACTGTTTGAAGACAACTGCCCAAGCAAATGATTGCCAGGTGACAACCAAATGGTTTGGCTTTCATCGCATAAGTAAATCAGGCAATAAAATATTGGACAGCGTTGAACTTAGCCTACCTCCATATTCCTACAATTCTGAGGTGTGTGGATCAACTATAAATCTTGGTAACATTGTGATGCATTTTGCATGATTCTTAAACTTGTGGTTTGTATATGGAATTACAGGCTGTTTGGATACGGATTCCGCAGTCGGCTAAAATTGCTGTGGAGGAAAGGAAGCTAGAGTTTCGAGGTGGTTCACATGCTGCTTCACACGCTATGTTGAATATATTGCCTTTGTAAGTTCTTAATTATTTCTCTCAATCATTGATATAAAAAAATGGTTTGTGGTGGACACTAGAAATTTTTGAAGGACAATTGTTTGAGAATATGGTCACATTGATAAAAAAACAGTAGCGCATTTTTCATTCCCTGTTATAATTTGCCAACCACTTGTTTGTGAAGTGTTAACTCTGTTGTCGTGTTAAATTCTGTCATAATTTATTGCGTACTTCAGTAGTTAGCTCTTTTAATTGGGGTTGATCGCGTGTTGATTTGTGCAGGCATATGATGTGTACTTCTTCTGACCTAGGAACAGAATGTGTAAATCCTCATGAAACCCGTGGTATGCCAGAAAGAATCCTTTTATACGATAAACATCCTGGTGGTATCGGCATAGCATCAAAGGTAATGGGAAAACTAGCAAATATTCGGCCATGTAATACAGGCCATGAATGTGAATGATCTTGGTGTAAACCACATCATTTGTTTGTCTGTTCAATCTTGTAAGGTCAAAATACTTTTTGGGGAACTTCTACTTGCTGCTTTAGAGCTTGTTTCGACATGCAGTTGCACTAGTGATGCTGGTTGTCCAAATTGTATCCAAGTAAGTTCAAATAGTATACCGAACTCATTGCCAGGATAAAGTACATATATGTTAGCGTCTTAGATCTGATAAGTTTCTGCTATTGTTTTTCAGTCGTTGACATGTAGCGAATATAATGGGGTTTTGGGCAAGGAGGCGGCTATTTTGATCCTGAAGGTTTAATAATTTGTGTTTGTTATATTTTATCCAAGCACCCTTTATCCTGCTACGTTATTACCACATAAAAGTGTTCTTGCCCTGAAAGATTCGCTGCATATGCAGGGAGTAATTGAACACGAGAGGTCGGATCTCGAAGTGGCAGAATCTTCTGATCATAGCTGATGTATAAAAGAGGTACAAACTGTGAGTTGTGACACATTGACAAAACATTCTTTCTAGGCCTTCTCCATTAGAAACATATAAGCATTCTTGTGGTTAACAATTGATTCATTCCATGTGCACACGATTGAAATTCAACATGTGTAACATGATATTTTATGGAATTTTAGAAACACCAGCTCCCTGGTCGTTTTTCCAAGGAATCGGGGCCCATTTAATTACACAATAGACGTACTCCTCCGTTTCATATTACTTGACACTAATACAGATATATCTAGACATATTTTAATTGTAGATACATCTATTTTATTGGCAAATAATATGGATAGGAATACAATTAGATCCCAAGCAATCCCATCGGAAATCTGAGGCCTGAACTAAGCAAAGCGCGATCACATGTCTGCCTAGTTTTCGGAGACCGTGAAACAGATCCAATAAATTCTGAGAGACTTCTGGAGCGATTTTCGCCAAGGTGTCGTCGTTATTGAGTAGGTAGGCCAAACCACTAACAGCGCCACTAACAGTGCCGGCTAGGGTCTAACTCGATAACAAGAGATGATGAGACGGGTCCTATATTTAGCTCGATTGGGCTAGAAGGATGTTCGGCCCAATCAGCCCACCAAGCCCAGTTAACCCTCCTACATAATTGCCCATTCACCAAGGAAGTGAGCCTAGCTCAACTGGTTGAGGGAGTGGATGTACAAACCCAGTATCTGAGTTCAAATCCTCACGAACGCGAGTTTAGGTTTCTATTTATACTTGAGGCCCAGGCTAGACCTGGTACTCGTGCGATTTATCTTGAGGACTATGCTTTAATCTTTCATCAAGATTAAAAATCTTAGTACTCATGCCTATGGCTGTGTGCATCCCTAGTTGGTGCATCCCCATTTTTTTATTCTTTTAGACCGCTCGTACCCTAGGGGATTAGGGTTCATCTACTCCACCGGTGACTTCGTCTCCGGTGTGAGTTTTCCCTTTGATTGGGCAGTACGTGGATCCTGATCCGTGTGTCTCTCTCGGGCTGAACAAGGGGCAGCGTTGTCTGCCTACCCGGCCTTGGCGAGCATGTGGTATCTAGGGTTTGGGTAGATCGGGTGTCGTTTTTTGTTGGCAAGGAGTTCGGTGGAGGAGCATTATGTCAGGCTCTGGTGACAGATCAGGAGCAAGCAGGAAGGAGGAAGGTGATGAGGCCCTGGCTCGGGCGTTGCAGAGCCTAGAACTGCGAGAAGGGAGTTGGATGACGTCTTTATCAGGGAGAGTGATCTTCTCGCCATGAAAAAGCAAGTTCGATGGCTGGCAGTAGCAAAGGTGCATACAAGGAAACCTTTCAGTACATATGCTTTATTTCAGACCCTCAAATTCGCGTGGGGTTTGGCCCACGATCCTGAACTCCGAGAGGTAGATGATAATTTATTTACCTTCAAGTTCTTTTGTTTCGGAGATTGGAATAAGGTGATGAATCAGGGGCCGTGGTTGTTCCGCAAGCTGGTAGTGGTAATGGCAGAATATGATGGAATGGGTAATCCTGCAGAGGCTACCTTGGACTGAAATGCGGTTTGGGCACAGATACACTCTATTCCGGAGTTGTACCATACCTAGGGGGTGGTGGATCAATTGGCAAGACGAATTGGCAAAGTGAAAAGTGTGGAGATGAATCATCAACGTTGGTTTGAAGGTGATTACGTACGAGTTCGAGCCAGTATTGATGTCAATCAACCACTGATCAGATTTGCCCCTCTAAATATTGGAGGAGGAGAACGGAAGCTATTGCATGTTAAATATGAGAAAATCGGATATTTCTGTGATGTTTGTGGTATTATGGGGCATGACATGGAGAAGTGCGGTGATGGGGTCCATGATCCAAAGGATATTCAATATGGAGGACGTGGAAGAGGAGGGCGTGCCGAACATCTGGCACGTAAGCGTCCATCCGGGGATGTGTTCGAGGATGATGATATCCGTGACACAGCATCTAGCCCACTAAAAAACCCTCTGATAGACATGGAGGAGGATGCCTCTAATGAAGGAGCTAAAAATCGTCAAAGACGCATGAATTTTGATGGGGAGGAGCCTGCGAGTGAGCGCATGGAATCTGGTGACATGGAGGAGGATGCCAATTAAGTCAACGGGAATGTTAGTGCCTCCCCCACCACCAGGGTACACGCTTCCAAGAGATAAAAAGAGGACCAAGAAGGTTGATAGTGGCAAGACGAGTTCTACAACTGATACTGTCGTGGCGACATCGGCGGCCTCCGAGGAGGACCGCCCGGCCCAATGAGTACCCTGAGCTTTAACTGTCGTGGGGTGGGTGATCCTGCGACAGTCCATGAGGTGCGTGATCTTGTGCGCACCCATTTGCCATCTATTCTGTACCTCCTGGAGACACAGATTGCAAATTATAGAGTGGAGGGTCTAGCTAGAACTCTGGGTTTGACCATGCTTACGGCGTGGGAAGCAGTGGTAGAAGTGGGGGTTTGTGCATCTACTGGAAGAACCCGCTTAGTTTAGTACTTAGAAATTTCTCGAAGTATCATATTGATATGGTAGTGAATGAGCTAGGAGAGGAGCCATGGAGACTCACAGCTTGGTATGGCGAGGAAAATTGGAGTTTGAGATTTAGAACATGGGATATGATGAGGTTCTTGAAGGCTGATTGTGATCTTCCTTGGCTATCTATAGGAGATTTTAATGAAGTTTTATGAAGAGAAGAGCAGTTTGGACCAAATGATAGAGATATAGCACAGATAAACCTTTTTCGGGAATGTGTTGACGTGTGTGAGTTGGTTGACCTCGGCTACCAGGGGCTCGACTGGACTTTTGAAAGGCGAGTCCAAGGAGGTGAACACTGCAGAGTTGAGTTAGACTGGATCGTGCTTTGGCGTCCACAGAGTGGAGTGCTCGGTTTCCTATGGCCATAGTACATCATCTGACAGACCACTCACCGATTTTGCTCCTTAATTCTATGGAAGCACAGAATAGAAGGATAGCTAACAATAAACTCTTTCGTTACGAGATTATGTGGGAGTCACATGAGGAGTTCAAACCAATGCTGGAATCACCGTGGAACACTGGGAGAGCTAGATCAGTTGGAGAACTGCATGATAAATTGAAGCACACTGCGGGTGCAATTGAAGGGTGGGGTTTGAGCTCTTTCGGTGCGGTGCGCTCTGAGCTGGGGAAGCTAAGAAGAGACCTCCAAGCGTATAGAGCAGATTCTTCTAGGGTCAGCCCATCTTATGAAGAACAAAAGATGGAGCAACATATTGTGGAGCTCAGTTTCTGTGAAGAAGTTATGTGGCAACAGCGGGCGAGAGTGCAATGGCTGAAGGAAGGTGATAAAAACACGAGATTTTTCCACCAGAAAGCAAGTAATCGAAAAAAGAAAAACTGCATCACTCGACTGGTTAAAGATGATGGTACCGTATGTGATAACTCGCCTGCCTTAGAACAACACGCGAAGGAATTCTTTGCTGATCTCTATCAAGCCGAGGCAGTGATTGGCATAGAGGAAGTACTCTCACATGTACCTTGTAAAGTCACTGGTGAGATGAATGAAATTTTGAACGCTCCATATTCAGGGAAGGAAGTAAAAGAAGCACTTTTCCAAATGTTTCCAACCAAAGCTCCGATGGGTACCCAACTCATTTCTTCCAGAAACATTGGCACTTATGTGGTGAGGAGATCACTGACATTGTAATTCGGCTGCTTAACGGAGTTGATTCATCTGAGGAGATAAACAAAACGTTCATCGTTGTTATCCCAAAGGTACAAAACCCCACTCATCTGTCTCAATACCGTCCCATTAGCTTGGGCAATGTGATTTGTAAAATCGCATCCAAAGTGTTGGCTAACCGGTTGAAACAGATCCTCCCGGAGATAATCTTAGAAGAGCAATCGGCTTTTGTGTCAGGTTGGCTGATTACCGACAATGTTATCACATCATCATATGAGTGCCTTCATTTCATGAAGAATAATAGAAGCAAGAGGAATGGTCATTGTGCCTTGAAACTAGACATGAAAAAAGCTTATGACTGCCTAGAGTGGTCCTACCTGGAAGAAATTATGAAGAAACTAGGATGATCACACAGGTTTGTGGATACTATTATGAAGGGAGTCCAATCAGTAACTTTCTCGGTGTTTTTTTTTTTTTTTTTGAAACGGAGGCAAAAGCTTTGCCCCATCCATTCATTAAGAAGAAGTTGCCCGGTTTTTAGGAGAAAATCGGGCAAAAACCAACAACAACAGTGCCAGAGCACACCCATAACCACACACACTCCGCCAGAAGGGCACACCCAGCCACCTTGGCTACCCACAAAAGCTAAGAAGCTCAAGTCGGCCTATGCCAAACAGATGGCTCATCGAGGAGAGACCGGCAGCTCCGCTTCTGACGATGAGCCTCGGAGAGGAGATGCGCAAGACAAGCGTCGAATAGGACCTTCACCGGACCGCCCCTCGAAGGTCATCGTACACCGCCCGAGGGTGGCTTCGACTTCACAGCAAGGAGAGACCACCACGAAGACATTCGAACACGCCGGAACGGAGCCGACTAACATGACCTTGCTGCAACCAAACCTTGGTCACCACCATCGTCGTTGCCTCTCAAGCCTCCACCCGGAACACCCGCATCTCCGGTTGACGTCCTGCCAACCCAGATGCCATGTGTGTCGAGGCCGTCGGAGGGCGCGAAAGGGATCACCAACTTCAAGACGACGCCCTCAAGAGGGGACACGACGAAGAAACGACGCCGTCGTCCGATCCCGCGGGATCTAGGCTTTCACCCGAAGATGTGAACCCGAGGCAGCGAAGGTCGTAGAGCTCCACGACCGCCCCCAGGAAGGACGGCGACATCCGCAGATGCCGCGCGGTCAGGCTTTCGCCCGGAGCAAACGAACCACCACACCCTCACTTAACTTTCTCGGTGTTACTTAATGGCAAACCAACAGAAGAGTTCAAGCCTAGTAGAGGGGTGTGGCAGGGAGACCTTATATCTCCATACCTCTTCTTGCTAGCTGCAGAAAGCTTATCTTGCCTCTTGAATGATGCAATGCGTTCTGGTGACTTGGGTGGCATCCATGTTGCTGCTACTGCTCCAAGGGTGAATCATCTCCTGTTCGTCGACGATTTCCTATTATTTTGTAGAGCATTGGCAGGGGAAGCAGCTCGCCTTAAAGACATTGTTGATAAATATTGCTTTGCCTCGGGTCAGCGAGTGAACAATGAAAAGTCATCAATCTATTTTGGCAAGAAGGTTCCAGGACAAAAGAAGCTGGAGATTAAAGCAATTTTAAATGTGCAATCTGAATCACTGAATGAGAAGTACTTGGGCCTTCCTTCGGATGTTGGTCGGTCGAAATAAGGAGCATTTGCATATCTGAAAGATAGGGTCTCGAAGAGGTTGCAAGGATGGATGGAGAAGCTTCTCTCGGGTGGTGGTAAAGAAATTTTAATTAAATCGGTAATCCAAGCAATCCCAACCTACTCTATGGCGCTTTTCAAGCTGCCTCGAGGCCTTTGCCAGCATATCACGTCGTTGATCAGGAAGTTTTGGTGGGGGCAGTAAGAATGGTGAAAGAAAGACAGCATGGATTTCCTGCGAATCAATGGCGATGCCAAAATATAAAGGAGGACTAGGGTTCAGAGATATAGAGATCTTCAACCTTGCTCTGCTAGCTCTGCAAGTGTGGCGTGTGTCGATGGATCGAAGCTCCTTAAGTGCACGGATGCTTAAATGCCCCTCTTGGAAGTAACCCTTCTCAGATTTGGAGATTACTATGTGAAGGACGTGATGTAATGTAACAAGGCTTGATCAAGCGCATCTCTGTGGTAGATCAACCAATGTTTGGGATGATACATGGGTGCCGAGGGACTTTAATCTGCGACCGGTATGCCCATGTCGCCGAAATCCACCCCAGCTTGTCTCGGACTTTATATGTGCAACAACTCGTACGTGGAATATGCAAGCTCTGAACCACCACATGCTACCGATGTATGTTGAAGCCATCAGGCAGATTCCAATAAGTCACACTACGCAGCAGGATATATGGGCTTGACATTATGAGAAAACATGTGTATTCTCAGTTCAATCAGCTTATAAAATGCTAATTGAAACCAAGCAAAGGCGTGAAAAATGGTTAGCACGAGCAGCGTCATCTAGTACTGAAGAAGACGAGAACTAGTGGAAAAAGTTGTGGCAAACGAGAGTCCCGTCCAAGCTGCATTTTTTGCTTGGAGACTGGCACGGTCGTCCTTTCCTACGGGTCAGGAACGAGAACATCGCCACATGTCTACTACCTCAGCCTGCTCGATTTGTAACGAGCCAGTGGATGATTGGCGCCACTCTCTTGTGGAATGCAATATGGCAAGAGCGGTCGAGACGCCAGACCCAAAACTTTGGTTGATGTCGCTATGCACTAATCTGAGTCAAAGAAAGTTCGTCCAGGTTTTGGTCACGCTTTGGGAAATCTGGTGGGCTAGATGGAGGGTCATACATGAAGATGAGTTCCAAAACCCTCTCTCCACCCATTGTTTCATCAAGCGATATTTACGGAGCTAGATTGGACTCACCCGGGGAGTTCAAAACAGATGTCAGCGGCCCAACAATTTTCAACTCGCTGGATTAAACCTCCACAAGGATACATGAAACTGAATGCCGACGGTGCAGTCGCAAAAACGGCGCCAAGAGGTGCTGTTGGAGTTGTTTGCCATGATGATCAGGGAGTGTTTCTAGGTGCTTCGGCTATGGTCTTTGATGGAGTTACCGATCCAGTACTCCTGGAGTCCTATGCATGTAGAGAAGGACTCAATTTGGGTGCAAACCTGCATCTACAGAAGGTGATGATAGCTTCAGACTGTCTAACGGTGGTGAAGGAGATTAATGGTCAAATGTATAATGGCAAAAATGGTATGATCTTGCGTGACATCTCTCAGTACAGATCAAGTTTCCAGGAATCAGTCTTCCGACATGAACGGCTTGAAGCAAATGGGGAAGCTCATATATTAGCTAAAATGTCTACCAGTCTTGACATTGGTCGTCATGTATGGCTCATTGATCCACCGGATCACCTTTGTATCCCCATAAACATTATGCAATAAAGCTTCCGCAGTTCTCTCTCTAAAAAAAAAGTTGTTTTTCCGAGCACACCTTGTACTTGCTGTGGCAGAAGCAGAACATGGTATATAAGATGTGAAAATTTTCTTGGATAAGCGGTATGAGACTAAAAAATCACAACATCGGATCTTGGTCGTGACAATTGAAGATGTAACAAAACTGTAGAGTATGAGGAACATGTCACATCTACACGGGGAATGCAAATTTAGGGTCTGTTTGGATTGTAGCCCGTAACTGTCCAGCCAAAATTTTGGCGTTCACCACGGGCGGGGACATGGGTTTGGATTGAAGCCAAATTCTGGGATCCGAGCCAATTTTTTGGTCATGCGTCACTTTTCTCACCAACTGCTGGGCGAAACAGCAGCGGCGAAAAGTTGTGCCAAATATTTGGCTTGCCCTGGTTTTGTAAGGCCCGCGCGCGCAATCCAAACATCCCCTTAGACCGGACGCCAACAAAAGTGGGTCAAAAAATTATAACATGAAGGAACAAATCGAACCTACATGTAGAACAAAACAGTGGTAAAAAAAGGAGCGGCAACGTAGGGATTATGGAACACAAATCATGAGTGCAAAGGGAACAAAAGCCGCAAGTGGAATACAATTTTGTTCAAAAGTGTATTAGAACTAGTTTGCAACTAGTATAGTCTTGTCTTCAGTTAAAAAAAAACATTAGACTACGGGGAACAAAATCACACCACGGTTTGGGTAATAGTTATACTGTAGCACGAAGGAAGAAATCGAAACTACGCGTAAAACAACAATGTAACATCCGTGAAACAAAGTGCGCGGAACAAAAGAAAATAAACATATATACTACCCTTGTTTATAAATAGACATCTAAGATTTATCTAAATTTAAATGTTTCTAAGTTTCTGTGTTTCTAAACACTATTTAATATTTAGATACATTCAAATTTATATAAGCCTCAGAGAGTGAGTATGATGACGGCGGCGGCCATGCATGATCATATCCCCTCGTGGGTGGGCGCTCACGACTCGCGCAAGCCGCCGTCTACCAGCCGATCGACCACACGCGATAGTCGAAGGACCACGCTCGTGGAAAAATATCTTGCATCGTTCTCCGGTTGAGGCGTTTGACACCTTTTCCTTCCCCAACCCACCACCACCATCATCCGTCACGCCGCATGCACGCGCAATCTAAGAGCATCTCCAGCGGCGCGACGCAAATGGTCGCTCAGTGACCGTTTTCGTCCGCCGTGACCGAAAATGCGTCTGGGGCCTGCTCCAGCGGGGCGACGCAAAGTGACCGGCCTGTCCGCGGAGATACAAACCTGACCCAAATATGTGCCAGGTTTGTGTCTCCGCGGATGCTCCACGGTCGCGCCGAGTGTCCGCCGAAAAAGACGTTGGACCCGCGCACAGTGGCAGGGAGGCCGATATTATTCCCGCCACTGGCCATTCCCCGCGCGAAATACCAAACCAGAAGCGATGGACGTCCTCGCCGCTGCAACCACCGCCATGGATGCGGCGCAAACCCTCGCACCTCGCCGCCACCCCACACTCCCCCGTAGCCACGACCATAGCCACAATGGAGGCTGCAGCTCCGGCGGAAGCAAAGCGGGCCTGGTTCATGAAGAGGCGCACCGAAATCCGTGCGCGAAACGCTTGATCGCCGGCGCGATTGCGCCTCCTTTTGGACATTTTTATTGCTATTCAGGCTTTGTTGTGCCCCTTTTGGACTCCGCTTTGCGCCGTACCATCTATAAAGTGTGATGAACTTGTTTCAGTCCTCAATTTGTGGCTGTAAAATTTCATGCAAAGTTGACGCTAGTTCCTCTTTTTTGAATTCTGGTCTGCGCTGAAAATGCATCGCCCCGTTGGAGCCAGCCCCAGACGCAAACGGACGCGCGACGATTTCCGTATCCGCCAGACGACGGAAGCGGACGCCCGCGAACATTTTAGGTGTCCAAAATACGTCGCGTCGCTGGTGATGCCCTAAGTCCACGTTGAGGCGTTGACAGCGGCAACTTCATTTTTTCGATGGGTGGCTTCCTGCAACGGAGCACAATGCAGCGCGTTCACTGGCCTGGCGGCTCATCGATCCCGGCCCTTTTTTTCTTGTGAGAGGCGCATGCATAATACATGCATGGGTTGACATCGTATACGCATCGCGCAGTGGTGGCTGCAGCCGTGTGTATTCTGTACACGCACGATACGGGCGAGTGCCTTTGCCATTTGTGGCGTTGACCACCCTGCCTCCCATTAGTACTCGTGTTGTATTCTGTCCCCGGTCAACTAATGCCACTCTTTCCGAGTGCAACCCTCACCCATAGACTCCAAAACAGACCATCACATCTGCATTCTGCGCAAGTGCGCCACTCGATAAACACACTCAGATTTGTGTAAATATGAGTATGAGGACTTATGTAAACTAAGAGCATTTCCAGCCGCGTCTCCCAAAGCGGATTGAGCGTTTGGGGGACGTGTTTTGTTCGTGCCTCATTTGGGGACGTAGCCGCGTCCCCCAAACGCCTCCCCCAAACATTTAAAATATTTTTTTTGGCATTTTTATTTCAGTTTCCACAAACTAATACATAATTGGGAACGTGGTTTACACGAAGACACAGTTTGGAACATGGTTTTCCACAAACTAATACATAGTTTGAACCATGGTGGACACAAATATAAAATTTTGCAAAAAAACTAAACCTAACTAGGCCGTGCATCGAAGATTTCGTGTGTTCGCTGCTAAGAAAGAACACTCGAGGGCACACCCAGTCACCCAAACTGGAAAATCTAGCGGGAGGATGGTGCCCTTGTTGGTTCTACCGATGAGGCGAACATCCAGAAACTTCCGTGCACGTATTCGCTGCGAAGAAACAACACTCTTCATCATCAGCCGTCCTCCTCGTCGGTGCTGTCGCCGTGGTAGTCCCGGCGGCAGCGCGTCTCGTTGAAGACCTTGACGCTCATGTCCCTGTCACCGAAGTAGGAGAACAGGAGGATGAAGCCGGCTTCGAGGCTGTGGTGGCGCGCGAACTTCTCCTAGCCGATGTTGAGGTACATCTTGCCGCGCACGTTGTAGATCACGTCGACGATCCACCGGTAGTAGCCGCACGCAGCCTCCCGCAGATGCATCGTGCGTGGGCGGTCGTCGCCGGCAACGTAGTCGGCGAAGGAGTCCGGCAGCCTCTGGATGCCGCGCGGGTCGCCCTTGAGGATGAGGACGAACTCGAACAACACGTCCATCTCCGACGATGAAGCCGACGGCGTGGGAGGCGACGGCGAGCGTTCAGCTCTGCCGCGGCCACGACCACGACCACGACCACGACCACGGCCGCGAGGTCGGCCTTCGCCTCTACCAGACATAGCGTCGAGTCTTGTTGAGATGGTGGCGGCTAGGGTTTGGGAGAGAGACGCTAGGGTTTGTGTGTGAGAGAGACGATGAGAGGCGGCCCTTTTATAGGCCGGAAGGAGGCAGAGGACCGGTGGCGCTCATTAACGCCGGCACGCAGAGCTAGGCGCGACGGGACGCGTCGCTGCGACTCTGCGGGAACTGCACCGTCGCTGCGGGAACTGCACCATCGCTGCAAAGCCAATAACTTCCGTCGCGAGGTAGGCGACGGTTAGGTTAGAATTTATTGTGCCGCTGACGGGTCGGCCCCGCCACTCCCCGCCTCGCTTTTCGGTGTGTCCGGCGTACCCGGAGTCTCCCCTGTGGGACGGGGACGGGTTCGGGGCGCCGGACAAAATTCGGGTTTGGGGGACGCGGCTGGAACGTTTTTTTGGTTCGGCGCGCTCCAAATTGCTTTGGAGGGCGCTTTGGGGGACGCGGCTGGAGATGCTCTAACAAAGGAACCTGTACGTGCAGCTCTAGGAGACACAGAGGCCATAGGGTAAAACCCATCTAGAATTTCGTCCCCTCACCGACCACGCCCCTCGGTCTGCTCCGTCTCTGGTGGCTGCTCTGCTGTGTTGGTTCTCTGGAACCGTAGCATGATAATTTTTCGTCTGACTACCACAATAAGCTCTACTTTAACAAGCTTTGCTCGGCTCTGGTGTTGGTGTTAGAGGTGCCAGGACAACGGCGCACCTTCAGCCTGCTTGCTCGTAGTCGTCGCTAGGAGTTCCAAATACCTACATGTGATCTATATTACTTTTGATGTTTTTTTGTACTGTTGTTAATTATTAATAGACCGATAGTACTTTTCGCCAAAAACAAAAAAAAAGTAAAGTAGAAGCATACCCCATGCGCTGCAACTTCTTTGAAAATCTATCTTGTCTAAACGGGTTACTAGGACGGGTGACACGGCGATACGCCGCGCCTGTTGGAGTTAAAGAGTGAATAATTACCGGCGGGAAGCAATTAAGGATGGAAGTTTGTGTCAAAGAATTATTGTTGAAGCGTACCGAGCGTTGCTGGTAAAATACCACTGTTGTAGAACAATTGCAAGATAATTACCATCGGCTAATTGTTGTTGGAATTATATATTTTCAATCGGTTAATTTTCTAGCAAAATGGTACAAATGGGGAATTACCGTAAAAAATAACGTGTCAATGAGAAAGTATTGTTAATGATGGATAATTACGGCCGGGTAGCTGTTGTTGGAGTAAAAGATCTGCACTCGGAAATTTCTGGCAATTTTTTATCTATTCAACTACTGTAGCAAACTTCCGACGTGTCTCTAGATGATTGGTAAAAAATAGGGACTCTACGACACATGTGCGGATCCTCGAAAAAGTATAAAAGTATAATTACCGTTGGTAGCTGTTGTTGGAGTAAAAGATCTGCGTCCCAAAATTGTCTGGCGTGTTTTTATTCGACATTAATTATTCTAGTAGCAAGTTACCGGTGTGTCCTGAGAGCTGCTCTCTATTTCATCAAAGAAAGAGGTGATGTGGTTCATTGGATAAAATCCTTCCCTCTACAGTAAACATGACATGACTGTTCGCTAGGAGGCTGTCATTTCCTCCGTCCTTAATATATAGACTGCCTAAAGAATTATCGCCAACGATCGAAGTTAAAGAGTTATTGTTGAAGTTGTTGTTAAAAAAATACAACAAAATACGGATGCAAGGTTAAATATGAATATCGAAAGTTACTTTGAAAGAATTATCGTTCGTGCATCGTCGGGTGAAAATCGTTGAGAAATCACCATTAATAAATGCACCATCGTAAAATTTACTGCTGCATCATAACCGTTTAAGAATTTACTGCTCAGGATGCATGTTTTTATTGGCAAATTACTGGAGAAAATTACCATCAGGGAAATTACCCGCCAAAACAATTTACTGCTGCTAGTGACTATTCTTGAGTTTTGAAGCTGTAGCTTTTACGGAAAAATTATTGGGGGAAAGCTACCATTAGGAAAACTAAGACGTGACGCTGTCTCATTGGCTAAAGTTATTAGCTCAGTGCCTTCTTCGTGAGCGTGCGAGCGAAGGGTAATCTGTTTCGGTGGCGTGAGGTTGACGAAGATGAAGACTCTCATCGGTTCTTCCTCCTGTATCCGTGTGGGTTGTTTTTGTATTTGTTTCCGTTTCTGTGTTGTATCCTTACTACCAGTTGAATATAAGTATTCCCTATAAAAAAAAAGTTATTAGCTCTCTACAGTGCATAGACCTTTGCTGAGGTGTGGAGAGCTGAGGGGGATGGGGATGTTAAATCCTTTGCCCTTAATATATCTACTATCTACGGTGCGTAGACTTTTGCTGAGGTGTGGAGCGCTGAGGGGATGTTAAATCCTTTGCCCTTAATATATCTATCTAATCTATGCACGGTTCAATTGGTTAGATTAGTCAAAAGGGTAAATTAAATCTACGTGGAATAACTGCTTAGCATCCTGCTATGGTCTCATCAATCTGAAGGCTAGACAGAAATGCATCAATCTGAAGGCTACACAGAAATGACATGATGATATAATGGCTTTAAGAATGCACGATGCGATGTGAATAGTTTGTATATAGAGATAGATTAATCATCAACAAATGTTAGTGGGATTTGACATGAACAATTGGATGGTTGAATGAAATGTGGATATCTCGTATTTAGAGATAGACTGACGTTAAAGAATGCCACTAAAATTTGCCTTATAAGTGTCACGCCTTGGCCACAGTCCAGCCAAGCTTGTTACCCTAGTGCTTGAGGATCTCTAGATTGGCTTTACATATCAACAAAAGTTTTTTTTCGCGCACTTTGTTTTCATTCGTGTGCATCTTGGGATGCACTTTTCGATCGGCCTGCCATCCTCAAATCACTTCAGCAGAAACACGTTTAACCTCGAAGTTTTTTTGGGAATGAGCTTCCAGAAAAGAAGGTATACCTTGTTAATATGAGTATCGTATCAATCTTATTGAGCCTTGTGCCTCCTTAGAAGACCAATATCCTCGTCAGTCCACTCCAAGCCAGGAACTTCCCCTTTTGGCACTCGTTTGTGCGTCTAGTGCTGGCACATGTATCACGACGGGCAACCTGCATGTCCCGAGTGAAAATCTTAAATCTTTCCGACTGGGCAGTGGTGTCGCTGTGGTGTAGTCCCTCCGTGGAGGTGTCGCTTCCTTGGAACAACGGGGGTGATGGACGAGCTCGGCGGTGGGCAACTGGTAGCGGTTCTTTTGATCTTTAGTGGTGACACGGTGTTGTGGCTGATGTTTACAACAATATCATTTCAAAATATTCAGTGATTAGCGATATGGTTGGAAAGAAAACATGAGAAGTTAGAATACCATTTTCAGGTTTCAAGAAGTGTCCGCGATTGTCATTTTTTCCATAACACACAAATCATTTGCGATTTTCACGAAACATGAAATCCGTTTTGGGAAATCCATAAACTAAATTGTGTTATTTATATCTGTGGTTGTTTTTGAATCTTTTGGATGTGTGAAATTCTTTTTAAAAAGAGTCGTGTGATTCTGAGACCCGATGGGAGTTCTAGCGAATTTCTCTGCTTTAGCCAAGGCACCCGTGGAACTATATTTAGCCTATCCGTAGATACTCGATCAGTGTATATGCTAACTGTATTATTCTTAGTATCGCTGTCCTGAAGTTCTTCGCCTGCAATTAATTCTGCACATATCCTCTCGGAACCAATTGGCATGTTCTGATGCCAAGGTGCTCCGTATAGTTTGCCACCCCCATGTGTACCTCGTTCTCCTTTGCATCAAGTCGGTTCCTTTTTTGCCTTCACATGGGCGAGAATATCTCAACTTTGATTTCCCCAGCAACAGGTGTCTCCATGCTAGATTCTCACGTATAACAGGGACAGTGACCTTAATAATTAGATGATGCGTCAAGCCAACCTTTCAGGACACTCCTCCCATGCAAACGCAGTGCAGTGTCTCTCCCACTCTCTCGACACAGATAGGGAAGCAGAAGAAGCCCAAGAGGGTGCCAAGGCAAAGGCAGGCATGTAACTGTCGTCCAATCAGCCAGGGAGATCTTTCAGTGGCCAATGGAATCAGGGCTCACTTGTCCCTGCCCCCAAAAGACCAGTGGAAACTTCCACCTCCCGAGTCACCCAAGTGCTCCATCGAGCTATCCATCCATCATTATCTTCCCTGCCTTTTCTCCTTTAATATTTGCCCTTTCTTGCTGCCTGTGAGTGAAAGCTAAGTGCAACTAACTGCTCACTCATCCATGTCAATAGAGGATAACATTACTACTGCCTCAGCATATGCGCATGCATAAACTTTGTTTAGCACTGCTTAAATAAGTTAAGGTCGGGTTGGTGACTCATCACAGATCAGCAGTTTGTGCATTGTCGTTTACTTGCACACTAAGTACATGCAGTCTCACCATATTTTATTTTAATTAATGGTGTTGTCTATTTGATGCTTGTATCCACGTGTCGAGACCGGAGATGTTACAAAAGGAACCCTTAATTTTGAAAAATATCAATCTTAGTACCTATGAGTATGTTCTTCTAACACATTTTAACCGGCTTCGGGGTTTAAACCCCACAATAGTTTGATCCTCGCACAAACCTGTGGTTGGATGGTTAGGAGGTTAGTGGCACCCCAAGCCCACCAGAGTTCAAATCACAGATTTGACACTTTGGTGTCTCATAAAGGCGGAATATTCTTCAGTGGGAGGTGACATTCCCGTCGACAGCGAGGTGCCTGTGGTGACTTCGTCAATCTCAAGACCCGCCACGTCAGTTCTTCGATGCAGTCTCTTGGAGGTGCTCATAGGGGTAGAGTGTGCGTGCGTTCATAGGGGTGAGTGTGTGCACATTTGTGTGAGCGTCTTTGATTGTAATGTGTCTCTTAGAGACAAGGGAGGCCCCCAAACTTGTTCCATATGTTCGTTTTGGAACGGGCGGGCACGGGAGGCCTAAATCAAGCTCCCAACAGCAGCCCCCAAATATGTCCGCCATCGGCAGATAGCCCACTTATCCCTGGCTCTGGACTCGTGGCAGTTTAGGGGGGACACTGTCTGCGGTGCTTTTGTGTCCGCGTCGGGCCCGGCGGCCATTCATTCCAAGCCTCCCACCTCTCACAATATTTCTCCTCTCTTAGACCCAAGCTCTGTTGCCGTTGCCCTAGCTAACATGGCTGCCTCCGTTCTCGGCCCACCCCGCCACCGCCGCAACCAAGGCCTTGCTCCCGCCAAATAAAACAGTTCGAATAATTTCGATAATAATCTGTTTGTCTGTTTTACCGAGAAAGTCTACGGTTCGAGAGCCCTTGCCCCAAAGCAAGAATCGACAAGACTGACGCAAAAGGGATCGATAGGGAGGAGAAGTGGAGAACCGCCCAGTTCGCCGCGTAACAAGCCGCAAATCAGCGAATGTTCGCGCAACATGCCGTCATCATGCTCAACTGGCATGCAATGGCCGAAGCGCTCGTCGATGCTTGGTATTTGAATTTCATTGTTATTATTTATTCACACGATGAACTATTTGTGATGTTATTCAAAAAAATAAAATTACTTAAAAATAGATGAAAGTGAGAAAAAGCCCAAAGGGGGGACATGGGGTGCTCAACTTGGGTCGCCCGTTGGGTGCAGCGGCGGACGTCGGGCAGACACATGTCCATGCGGCCCCCAAATGAACACATTGAGAGAACAATTTTGACAAAATTTAAGGGCTCCCTTTGATATGCTCTTATATCTTAGCAGCATACTAAGACTCAGTATTACCTTTCTTCTAAACAAATCTTCTTGAAAAGATTATCCATGCCGACAACTGAGATCACACAACCGACACCCATATTCCAAATTATCTCAGACAGAAAAGTACCAATCAGGTAGTACTACTACCGGCCCAAATAAATAGAGAAATAGATTGATACGGAGTAAGAAAGAGTAACGCATATCCAGGCCACCAAAGAGCATACTCATCACTTCCTGTCAAAATGCACTTGCCATTGATCTTAAAAATGTACCTTGTCAAAAGCCCATTTTAGCAGCACAGATGATGGATCCTCAAGAGGTTAAATGCAACTACGGTGGTGATGGTGCTAATTAACAATAAAATAGCTAGCTTAAGCACATATAACGCACAAGAAAATGTTGGAGAATAATTAGCCTTTGCACGGCACCAGCTCCAACTTCATCAGTTAACAGTAATAAAACAGATACGACAACCAAGAAGTTCGTGCAGCAGGTACAGTCATGTCCTGTCTTGCCTGCCGAACCCTGAAGACGACGAGGTCCCGCCGCCGGCACCGCCATCGCCGTAGCCGTATCCACCTTGCCCTCCCGTCATCATCTGGTGGTGATGCGACGGATGCTGGTACCCTGATGCCGGCGGAGAGGCGCCGTACATGGGCTGCCCCATCATCATGAACATGCCGCCGCCCCCGGCGCCGCCGTACATGCCGCCGTAGCCGCCGCCGGGTTCACCATTGCCCCTTGGCGTCGTGGACTCCCTCTGCTGCGACTGCGAGCCGGAGCCGCCTGGTGAAGGGGCAGCCCCGACGCCAACGGCCTTCTCGCCCTCAAGCTCGCGGAACTTGTGGAGGTAGAGCTTGAGCGGCTCCATGTAGTCCTCGAATCCGAGCGTGGTCATGGCCCAGAGCAGGTCGTCGCCGTTGATGGTCTTGCGCTTCTCGCGCTGGCACTTGTCGGAGGCCTCGCCGGTGATGAAGGAGATGAACTCGGACACGCACTCCTGCACCGTCTCCTTGGCGTCCTTGGAGATCTTGGCGTTGGCCGGCAGCGCCTTCTTCATGATCCGGCTCACGTTGGCGATCGGCAGGAACCGGTCCTGCTCCTTGGGCGAAGAGAAGTCCGCGTTGCTCGGACCGCCGGAGTCGTTGTCCGAGTCCGGCATCCCTGAACCACCAAGAAACAGAGCAAGCAAACCTCTTTCCCTAGCTAGCTAGCTAGCTTCTCCGGTCAGCTCTGAAGCCGATGGAAGGATGCAAACCCAACGGCAACTATAACTCGGAAGCCGATCAACGGCACAAAGAGCAGCAGTGGATACGCGTCAATCGCAGATTCGCAGGTGGAACAAGCGAGACGACGAGAATTTGTAGAGAACCGGAGGAGGCCGGGGGTTTGACGAGGAGCGGGAGGTGGTAGCTAGTGGAGAATGGCAGGGCCCGTCTCGGACGCATCGTGGGGATAAGAACGCATCGAGGGGGTGACGTGGCGCAAAGCCGGTCGTTTGCTTGTCGATAAACTTGGCTCGGCCGGCGCCCGCGATGCCGTCCGCCGGTGCCACGCTGGCGGCATCCGGGAGAATTCGGCGCATCGATCTGCGCGGGTGGTCCATGCCACCATGCCACGCAGGTGCCGACGTGGAGCATCTGGGTCTGACGTGGCCATGCTCACGAACCTCCCTGCAGTTTTTATACTCGGTAGAGTAAGAATCTCGCTGTCACTTGCCTCTATTATTTGTGGGTCGGGCTTTGGGCGCCTACTCGCCTTTTTAGCGACATCTCAATCAAAGTTAATGACATGATCCTCCATAATGCAACCAAGTGGCATATAGTATCTCAACGTTGTCAGCAGCAAATATCTAACGAGAGATGATGACTACTATCAATTTGTACAAAGATCTCATGTTCTCCGAGACACAACCCAACCAGTAATATCTATTCAACGTTGACGAGAGATTACATAACCTTTCATCTCTCCTATATTTTGACTTGCTTCTGGTTGTCATCACCAGATATCCAGATATATTTTTACCGTGCCACCTGTAAGAAAAGACCTATGAATACTTAGTGCAGAGCCTCGCTATCTAATCTAGTACTGTGCACGACACATAAAAATATGTCTACATCCTAAATTATACCACGTCACGATATGCCACCTAGCAAGCATAGATCCGATATAAAAACACATTAGCTTTTTGCCACTATGCACCCAACTACTTTATTTGAAAAGAGTGCTTTCTTGAGTGATGCAAAAGCTTGCTGACCACGTTGCTGCCCAAGAGCAACAAGTCAAGCCTTTTTACATACTGACAAGTGGCATCAAGTTGAGTGTCATCCCAAGTGCCATCTCCTTTGGCACGTTTATTCTTTTCCTTTCTCTTACAAGCTGGTAGTGCTTAAGCATGAGCTAGAATCGCTTTTGCCAGAACATCAAGTTCAATTTGATTGTCTTTTAAATAATGTTGCACCTTCTTTTGAGCTTTGAGTAAACTGTTTTGTGTATGAAACTTAGTTAGTGTGGTGCGAGCACTGATATATCTCAAATTCAAGACCCAACCAACATAGTCTTCAGCAAAAATATCTAGGAAGAAGGATAGGGATCAGTTTTGGAGTACTTTTTTTCTACCCAGATTTGTTGAACATTGGGTAGAACGGATCATGCGTTCGATTTATAACATATATAGTACGAGGGAAGTGAGCTCAAGCTGGGCTCCTTTGATTCATATTATAGGAAAAATTATAGGAATAGGAAAAGTATATGTTTAAGATGTTATAGCTACCTGAATCCCATGAGAAGATGAAGTGTGTTTGATTTTGTAGCAAAGAATTATTTTCATGAGTTATGATCTCATGTTTTTTTCCTATATGATTTACACTACATGATTCTTATAGTATTAGTTTCTATATGATATGTTACTATGAATCAAGCGCCTTGTATAGAAAATTCTCTATAGGATCCAAATCCTATAAAATTCCTATGCAAATTCAATGAATCAAAAAAGCCCCAAAATTGGCACAACAATAGAGCGTAATTATAATGCTAGGTTGCCTCTCTCACTTGCTTTACCACACGCCTCTATTAATGTGGATCTATCATGTATTTCTATCCACCATATATTTCCTTCGTCAAACTCGGCTCTCTTTTAGTCATATGTCGTGAAGGCAAAATTTCACGATATGGGCAGGTGTTAACGAATATATGAGACATATTTTCTGACTTAAAAGTCATTTTGACATGTGAAAAGTTATATATGAACATGTATAATAACTACAACTCTTATTTATCCCCAAATGGAGTCCCATGACTTAAGTTGGTTTGTCGCTGCTCCGAGGCTTCGAGCCCCATGAATATCAAGCTATGGTTATCCGTGAAAGGCTAAGACATGGCGATCACAACTATGGCGATATATGCCAGCATGGTAGTGGGCCCACATTCTAGTGGTTGTGTGTCCAAACCCCGAAGTGACGTGCCAGTTATCCCACGGCACATCAGGTACAATTTATCGATGAATGTCAGAGAATGAAAAGATATATATTGGTCAATCAGGCAACAATGTTGGTTCTTGAATCCTGACGTTCTATTTGAAGTGACCGTGTAGATTTGAGATGTGTTTATTATGTGCATGGCCGGCGGCGACGGGTCATGGGGCGGCAGCGTCCGGCATGAGGTCGTGGATGCGCTGGCGGCGCCGGCGGATTAATGCGGCTGAGATGATGCTGGCCGGCCGGTCGGGTTGCCCGCTCCAGCCGGTAACTGCATGGAACTCGTTTTCCATTCTGAAGACGGCCGTCTTGCATCCGGACAGTGATCGATCTAGCAGTTGACTTGCCTGTGCCCTACGATTCCTTTTGCATGCCTACAATTTCCACCAATCCACAGTAGAGCTAGTAATTAGTTGTTTCAGTGACAGCCACCTTGCAAAAAGTTTGCGCCACATTTCATCACATGATCTTAACAGTGACAAGCACATGTACATCCATCTCACCTGCTTCTGTGCAAACATGGCTCCCATTTGGAGAGTTGTACTAGATCAGAGCTAGCTAATCATTACATGTAAATTGGTCATGGAACACCGTGGTCGCTACAAGGTGCTCAAAATGGTGCCCTGTCGGCTATATACACCTATAAAGACGACGGTTGACTTGCGATACATCCCGCATATGTAAGCCACCAAGTTCGTGGAGCCTAGGCTTTATAAATCTAGGACCTTGGAGAAAATATTTCCTGTCGGCTGTGGAGACCGTCGGTTTGTCAAGCCATGAAGATGTGC
>NC_061514.1:274700034-274710985 GCF_022539505.1 Lolium rigidum | reverse complement strand
CCAGCAGGCAAGTCGTTTTTTTTTATATTCTTTCTTTAGCATTTTTATTCTCAAAATAATATTCATGGGAAGACATAAGACCCCGTGAAGTACAAATATACTCCCTCCGTCCACAAATAAATGCACATGCGGATTTTTCAAGATAAATTATGAAGTGAAGTGAAAAATGCATTGGAAAGATGCATCTCTCCTCTTTAATTATTTCACCTCCAATGAGCTAAGTGCTTCTATAAAACAAGAAAAATATGTGCTCAATATTATTGGGTTTAATTTCCGTGCGATATAAGAGAGAAACAATTAAAGTGCATTGGGAAGATAGGAGTACACTCTTTTGTGGATAAAGTTTAGAGGTAGATGTCCACTTATTTATGGACGGAGTGAGTACGCCGAATTTTGTTTGGGCAGATATAGTGCATGGCCACATATGTTTGTAGGTCCCATATCCGGCAACTCTGCGACAAGTGAAGCGAGTAATGGGTGTCCTCCCACAATCCCACTATGGGAGAACTCCTCCTAGTGCCACCTAGGGTGTGCTTGACAAATTTGTAGTTCCATGTTCGGAACCTCCGCTGCCCATAGAGGTACATCTATGTGGAGCAAGATGCGCGTATCTCAGGCCGTAACATGTACAAAAGGAGAACCTCGTTATTTGCATATTCATGAAAGAATAAACGGAAAATTATAAGAGCAACTCCAGCATATCACTAAAAATACCGAACCCTTAAGAAAAACCATCTGTTTTAGGTTTTCATTTGAAGAAATGAGCCGCACCGGTGCCGTAAAATTGATTGGCCTGGAACTTTTAAGAGGTGCAGAAAATGGATCGTGCAACTCCCGATATAGTCTAGACCACCGTCAAGATTCTCATTACCTCAGATCCAGTCACGCTCATAGGCGGAGGGACATTCAGCTCCTTCCTCCCTACTCAAGTGACGACATTGATCTCACCTACCCCGCTGCTTCTAGCCTCGCTACACGACCCAATCACCACCATGGAATTACAGTAGCAGTCGCCCATCAAAATCCAATTCGCACTGTCTAGTCGTAGCCTCTCTGAGGTTTCACTCCTTCCGCGGCTGACGGCCCCGCCGGGTCAACCAATCCTTCTGACATCGTGAGTAAAAGGAAGCAACATGGCAACCATCCGATCAAAGGAGTCGGCCCCCTTGCGGCCGCGTCCTCTGCCGTCTAGTATACCGATTCAACAATAATGGCGGTGTCACCTTGGGCACCAGCTCGGCCGAAATCTCTATCCACCAGCCAGAAGAAGGTGATAGGGTCTCGAGGATAGATGCATCGTCCACCCATACGCTAGGACCTGTTTCACCCAAGCCCGCGTGATGCTGCAAAATAGTTTTCAAGGTACCTCATATGTGTTTTACGGTATGGGTTTTCATGGGTCTGCTAGACATGCTTGATACGTCTCAAACGTATCTATAATTTCTTATGTTCCATGCTACTTTTATGACAATACTCACATGTTTTATACACACTTTACATCATTTATATGCATTTTCCGGCACTAACCTATTGACAAGATGCCGAAGCGCCAGTTCCTACTTTCTGATGTTTTTGGTTTCAGAAATCCTACAAAGGAAATATTCTCGGAATTGGACGAAATCAACGCCCAGGGTCTTATTTTTCCACGGAGCTTCCAGAAGACCGAAGAGCATACGAAGTGGGGCCACGAGGTGGCCAGACCACAGGGCGGCGCGGCCAAGGAGGGGCCCGCGCCGGCCTATGGTGTGGGCCTCTCGTGCCTCCTCCGACTCTGCCCTTCCGCCTACATATACTCTCCGTCGCGAAAACCCTATTACCGAGAGCCACGATACGGAAAAAGTTCCAGAGACGCCGCCGCCGCCAATCCCATCTCGGGGGATTCAGGAGATCGCCTCCGGCACCCTGCCGGAAAGGGGAATCATCACCCGGAGGACTCTACATCACAATGATCGCCTCCGGACTGATGGGTGAGTAGTTCATCCTTGGACTATGGGTCCATAGCAGTAGCTAGATGGTTGTCTTCTCCTCATTGTGCTATCATGTTAGATCTTGTGAGCTGCCTATCATGATCAAGATCGTCTATTTGTAATGCTACATGTTGTGTTTGTTGGGATCCGATGAATATGGAATACAATGTCAAGTTGATTATCAATCTATCATATATGTGTTGTTTATGTTCTTGCATCCTCTCCGTTGCTAGTAGAGGCTCGGCCAAGTTGATACTTGTGACTCCAAGAGGGAGTATTTATGCTCGATAGTGGGTTCATGCCTCCATTGAATCTCGGACGGTGACGTAAAGTTCTAAGGTTGTGGATGTCTTGTTTCCACTAGGGATAAAACATCAATGCTTTGTCTAAGGATATTTGTGTTGATTACATTACGCACCATACTTAATGCAATTGGTCTGTTGTTTGCAACTTAATATTTGGAAGGGGTGCGGATGCTAACCCGAAGGTGGACTTTTTAGGCATAGATGCATGTCTGGATAGCGGTCTATGTACTTTGTCGTAATGCCCTGATTAAATCTCATAGTAGTCATCATGATATGTATGTGAATTGGTATGCCCTCTCTATTTGTCAATTGCCCAACTGTAATTTGTTCACCCAACATGCTATTTATCTTATTGGAGAGACACCACTAGTGAACTGTGGACCCCGGTCCATTCTTTTACATCTGAAATACAATCTACCGCAATCTGCGTTCTCTACTTGTTCTTCGCAAACAAACAACATTTTCCACACCATACATTTAATCCTTTGTTTACAGACAAGCCGGTGAGATTGACAACCTCACCTGTTACGTTGGGGCAAAGTATTTTGATTGTGTTGTGCAGGTTCCACGTTGGCGCCGGAATCCCTGGTGTTGCGCCGCACTACACTCCGTCACCAACAACCTTCACGTGGCCCATTATTTTACTTCATCTCTCGATAATACTTGATTCACACTTTCTGCGCCTAGCTGAAAGGCGTTAAAGAAAAGCGCTTATGGGAGACAACCCATTATTTTACTTCTGCACTTTTGTTTTATATTTGAGTCTGAAAGAACATCTCTCATATTATGTTTTGTGTGTTTGATGTCAATGCATGTGATACACTGACGTGGGCACTACCCTTCGGGTAACCCACATTACCCTATCCTGTATTGATTAATTGGAGGCCCATGAAGACACCTGAAGGCGGGATGGGCCACCAGGACGGCGCACTAGAAGGTTCCTTGACGGGCAAGACAAGGAAGCGATCGAACAAGGAAAGATCGGATCTAAAACTACTGTAAACCTAGTCGTACTCGGTGAGACCTCTTGAGACCTAGCCTCCTATATAAAGGCCAGGAGAGGGGCTGCCGAGGGACACAATCAACCTTAGCGATCTTAGCCAGCAAAAGCTTAGAGCTAGGACACCCTAGCAATTAGCCAACTCGACGAGATCTCAGCCAAACTATTACGCACCCCATTGTAACCCATTATCATCATAATCAAGAACGAGACGAGCGGGACGTAAGGGTTTTACCTCATCGAGGGCCCCGAACCTGGGTAAATCGCTCTCCCCCCTTGTCTGTGAACCGATGTCTCGTGTCAGCTTGCAGGATTCCATCAACTCTAAGCCCCTATCGGAGGGCATTGGCGAGGAGTACCCTCGACAATTGGCGCCATCTGTGGGAAACATGTCGGCACAAGGCAAGTCATCGGCAGTACCAGTCACGTCCGCGGCGTTCTTACTCGAATCACCAACGCCAGCAGAGTCAACAGATCCGATCCGCTGCGGGTCCTTCGAGTTCGTGCCGCGCCGCGAAGTACTTCACCCAAACTCTATGGCATCATCTCATGACGCGGAGGCTGTTTTCGGTGGCGTCCACTTCGTCATCGATTCGGAGGTTTCCTTCGCCTCCCTAGGGCCGGTGCGTCCGACTCAAAGGCCGTACCTCCGGAGGGTGTCCCTTCAGCGACAACCCTAAAAATTTCACCCAGAAGCATACAAGGGAGCGACCGAGGGAATCTCGACACCACGGCTGGACAAAGAAAGAGACGAAGAAGCTCACACCGTGACGAGGAAGGCAGAACAGCAGTTTGATACGTCTCCAACGTATCGATAATTTCTTGTGTTCCATGCCACATTATTGATGTTATCTACATGTTTTATGCACACTTTATGTCATATTCGTGCATTTTCTGGAACTAACCTATTAACAAGATGCCGAAGTGCCGGTTCCTGTTTTCTCGCTGTTTTTGGTTTCGAAATCCTAGTAACGAAATATTCTCGGAATCGGACGAAATCAACGCCAAAGTTCCTATTTTCATCGGAAGCATCCAGAACACCGGGAAGGACCGGAGGGGGCCACGGGGCCACCAAACCCTAGGCCGGCGCGGCCGGAGAGGGGGCCGCGCCGCCCTATGGTGTGGCCCCCTGTCAGCCCTCTGCGCCGCCTCTTCGCCTATATAAAGCCCCTGGATCAGAAAACCCGATACCAATTGACGAAACCCACGAAACCTGCCGGAGCCGCCGCCATCGCGAAGCCAAGATGCGGGGACAGGATCTCCGTTCCGGCACCCTGCCGGAGCGGGGAAGTGCCCCGGAAGGCTTCTCCATCGACACCGCTGCCATCTCCACCGCCATCTTCATCACCGTTCGCTGCTCCCATGAGGAGGGAGTAGTTCTCCATCGAGGCTCGGGGCTGTACCGGTAGCTATGTGGTTCATCTCTCTCCTATGTAGTTCAATACAATAATCTCATGAGCTGCCTTACATGATTGAGATTCATATGATGATGCTTGTAATCTAGATGTCATTATGCTAGTCAAGTGGGTTTTACTTATGTGATCTCCGGAGACTCCTCGTCCCACGTGTGTAAAGGTGACGAGTGTGTGCACCGTGTGGGTCTCTTAGGCTAGATTTCACAGAATACTTACTCATTGAATGGCATAGTGAGGTGCTTATTTATATCTCTTTATGATTGCAGCATGTTGTATCACAATTTATCCATGTGCTACTCTAGTGATGTGTTATTAAAGTAGTTTATTCCTCCTGCATGTGTGCAAAGGTGACGGTGCGTGCACCGTGTTAGTACTTGGTTTATGCTATGATCATGATCTCTTGTAGATTGTGGAGTTAACTATTGCTATGATAATATTGATGTGATCTATTCCTCCTACATATGCATGAAGGTGACAGTGTGCATGCTATGCTAGTACTTGGTTTAGTAGCGTTGATCTATCTTACACTAAAGGTTACTAAAACATGAGCATTATTGTGGAGCTTGTTAACTCCGGCATTGAGGGTTCGTGTAATCCTACGCAATGTGTTCATCATCCAACAAAAGTGTAGAGTATGCATTTATCTATTCTGTTATGTGATCAATGTTGAGAGTGTCCACTAGTGAAGGTGTAATCCCTAGGCCTTGTTCCTAAATACTCGCTGAGTTACTACTCGCTTGTTTACTACTACTGCGTTACTACTTGCTTGTTTACTTGTTTTTCTGCGTTACTATCTGCTGCAATACCACCACCATCAACTACACGCCAAGCACTTTTCCGGCACCGTTGCTACTTGCTCATACTTATTTATACCACTCGTATTTCACTATCTCTTCGCCGAACTAGTGCACCTATTAGGTGTGTTGGGGACACAAGAGACTTCTTGCTTTGTGGTTGCAGGGTTGCATGAGAGGGATATCTTTGACCTCTTCCTCCACGAGTTCGATAAACCTTGGGTATCCACTTAAGGGAAACTTGCTGCTGTTCTACAAACCTCTGCACTTGGAGGCCCAACACTGTCTACAGGAAAGGAGGGGGAACGTAGACATCAAGCATTTTTCTGGCGCCGTTGCCGGGGAGGAAAGGTAAACGGCACACACACACCGGCAACCCCGGCAACTAGCCACTTTTCTGGCGCCGTTGCCGGGGAGGAAAGGTAAAAGGCTCTCATACTACGGTCTCAGGTAAAGTATTTTTCTGGCGCCGTTTTGTGTGTGCTCAAAGCTATTTCCTTTAGATCCTGCAATTGCATCTTGTTGTTTCTTGTTTACACTAGTTTGGCATAATGTACAAGAGTGAGCTTCTTATTCTATTTCTGATTTAAAACATGGATTGTTTGATGCGAAAATTAAAAAACCTATGAAATCTTCTTTGCATGCTTGGTAGTAATATTAGTATGAACGCTTTGAACACCATTGTTGATAATGATATAGAAAGTTCTAAGCTTGGGGAAGCTGGTTTGCATGATATTTTTAGTCCCCCAAGCATTGAGGAGAAAATTTTCTTTGATGATACTTTGCCTCCTATTTATGATGATTATAATGATAGTGGTCTCTTGGTGCCGCCTACTATGGAGAGTAAATTTTGTTGTGATTATACTATGCCTCTTACACTTGATGAGAATAATAATGATAGCTACTTTGTCGAATTTTCTCCCACTACAACTAATAAAATTGATTATGCTTATGTGGAGAGTAATAATTTTATGCATGAGGCTCATGATAAGAATGCTTTATGTGATAGTTATATTGTTGAGTTTGCTCATGATGCTACTGAAAGTTATTATGAGAGAGGAAAATATGGTTGTAGAAATTTTCATGTTACTAAAATGCCTCTCTATGTGCTGAAATTTTTGAAGCTATACTTGTTTTATCTTCCTATGCTTGTTACTTTGCTCCTCATGAACTTGTTTATTTACAAGATTCCTATGCATAGGAAGTATGTTAGACTTAAATGTGTTTTGAATTTGCCTCTTGATGCTCTCTTTTGCTTCACATTCTATCTTTTGCGAGTGCATCATTAAAACTGCTGAGCCCATCTTAATGGCTAAAAAGAAAGAACTTCTTGGGAGATAACCCATGTGTTATTTTTCTACAGTACTTTGTTTTATATTTGTGTCTTGGAAGTTGTTTACTACTGTAGCAACCTCTCCTTATCTTAGTTTTGAGTTTTGTTGTGCCAAGTTAAGCCGTTGATAGAAAAGTAAGTACTAGATTTGGATTACTGCGCAGTTCCAGATTTCTTTGCTGTCACGAATCTGAGCCCACTGCCCTGCAGGAAGTTCAGAAAATTATGCCAATTTACGAGCATGATCCTCAGATATGTACGCAACTTTCATTCAATTTGAGCATTTTCGTTTGAGCAGGTCTGGTGGCCTAATAAAATCCATCTTTACGGACTGTTCTGTTTTGACAGATTCTGCCTTTTATTTCGCATTGCCTCTTTTGCTATGTTGGATGAATTTCTTTGATCCATTAATGTCCAGTAGCTTTATGCAATGTCCAGAAGTGTTAAGAATGATTGTGTCACCTCTGAACATGTGAATTTTTATTGTCCACTAACCCTCTAATGAGTTGTTTCGAGTTTGGTGTGGAGGAAGTTTTCAAGGGTCAAGAGAGGAGGATGATATACTATGATCAAGAAGAGTGAAAGCTCTAAGCTTGGGGATGCACCCGGTGGTTCACCCCTTCATATATCAAGAAGACTCAAGCGTCTAATTGGGCATCCCCTTCTTCATCGACAACATTATCAGGTTCCTCCCCTGAAACTATATTTTTATTCGGCCACATCTTATGTGCTTTACTTGGAGCGTCTGTGTGCTTTTGTTTTTGTTTTTGTTTGAATAAATTGGATTACATCATGCTTGTGTGGGAGAGAGACACGCTCCGCTGGTTCGAATGAACACATGTGTTCTTAGCTCATAATATTCATGGCGAAGTTTCCTCTTCGTTAAATTGTTATATGGTTGGAATTGGAAAATGATACATGTAGTAATTGCTATAAATGTCTTGGGTAATGTGATACTTGGCAATTGTTGTGCTCATGTTTAAGCTCTTGCATCATATGCTTTGCACCCATTAGTGAAGAAATACATAGAGCATGCTAAAATTTGGTTTGCATAATTGGTCTCTCTAAGGTCTAGATAATTTCTAGTAAGGTGTTTGAACAACAAGGAAGACGATGTATAGTCTTATAATACTTGTAATATGTCTTTGATGTGAGTTTTGCTGTACTAGTTCATCCTTGTGTTTGCCTCAAACAACCTTGCTAGCCTAAACCTTGTATCGAGAGGGAATACTTCTCATGCATCCAAATACTTGAGCCAACACTATGCCATTTGTGTCCACCATACCTACCTACTACATGGTATTTCTCCGCCATTCCAAAGTAAATTGCTTGAGTGCTACCTTTAAACAATTCAAAATTTATTACCTCTGATTTGTGTCAATGTTTTATAGCTCATGAGGAAGTATGTGGTGTTTATCTTTCAATCTTGTTGGGCAACTTTCACCAATGGACTAGTGGCTTCATCCGCTTATCCAATAATTTTGCAAAAAAGAGCTGGCAATGGGATTCCCAGTCCCAAATTAATTAACAAAAATAGACACTCCTCCATGGTATGTGATTGTTGGACGGCACCCGAAGGATTCGGTTAGCCATGGCTTGTGTAAGCAAAGGTTGGGAGGAGTGTCATCATAATAAAACTAAAATAAAAAGGTACTCCTTCATGGTATGAGATTGTTGGCGGGCACCCAGGATTCGGTTAGCCATGGTTTGTGAAAGAAAGGTTGGAAGGAGTGCCATCCAAAAATAAAATAAAATGGGAGCCGCTCTTTGAAGGTTTGTCGGCAAGGGGTTAGAGTACCCGCTACCATTCGTTGACAACAACAAACACCTCTCAAAACTTTACTTTTATGCTCTCTTTATGTTTTCAAAATCAAAGCTCTAGCACAAATATAGCAATCGATGCTTTTCCTCTATGAGGACCATTCTTTTACTTTTATTGTTGAGTCGGTTCACCTATTTCTCTCCACCTCAAGAAGCAAACACTTGTGTGAGCTGTGCATTGATTCTTACATATTTGCATATTGCACTTGTTATATTGCTTTGCATTGACAATTATCCATGAGATATACATGTTATAAGTTGAAAGCAACCGCTGAAACTTAATCTTCTTTTGTGTTGCTTCAATACCTTTACTTTGAATTGTTGCTTTATGAGTTAACTCTTATGCAAGACTTATTGATGCTTGTCTTGAAGTGCTATTCATGAAAAGTCTTTGCTTTATGATTCAGTTGTTTACCCATGTCATATACATTGTTTTGATCACTGCATTCACTACATATGTTGTACAAATAGTATGATCAAGGGTATGATGGCATGTCACTCCAGAAATTATCTTTGTTATCGTTTTACCGCTCGGGACGAGCGAGAACTAAGCTTGGGGATGCTGATACGTCTCCAACGTATCGATAATTTCTTGTGTTCCATGCCACATTATTGATGTTATCTACATGTTTTATGCACACTTTATGTCATATTCGTGCATTTTACGGAACTAACCTATTAACAAGATGCCGAAGTGCCGGTTCTGTTTTCTGCTGTTTTTGGTTTCAGAAATCCTAGTAACGAAATATTCTCGGAATCGGACGAAATCAACGCCAAAGTTCCTATTTTCATCGGAAGCATCCAGAACACCCGGGAAGGACCGAGAGGGGGCCACGGGGCCACCAAACCCTAGGCTGGCGCGGCCGAGAGGGGCCGCGCCGCCCTATGGTGTGGCCCCCTGTCAGCCCTCTGCGCCGCCTCTTCGCCTATATAAAGCCCCTGGATCAGAAAACCCGATACCAATTGACGAAACCCACGAAACCTGCCGGAGCCGCCGCCATCGCGAAGCCAAGATGCGGGGACGGGATCTCTGTTCCGGCACCCCTGCCGGAGCGGGGAAGTGCCCCAGGAAGGCTTCTCCATCGACACCGCTGCCATCTCCACCGCCATCTTCATCACCGCTGCTGCTCCCATGAGGAGGGAGTAGTTCTCCATCGAGGCTCGGGGCTATGCCGGTAGCTATGTGGTTCATCTCTCTCCTATGTAGTTCAATACAATAATCTCATGAGCTGCCTTACATGATTGAGATTCATATGATGATGCTTGTAATCTAGATGTCATTATGCTAGTCAAGTGGGTTTTACTTATGTGATCTCAGGAGACTCCTCGTCCCACGTGTGTAAAGGTGACAGTGTGTGCACCGTGTGGGTCTCTTAGGCTAGATTTCACAGAATACTTACTCATTGAATGGCATAGTGAGGTGCTTATTTATATCTCTTTATGATTGCAGCATGTTGTATCACAATTTATCCATGTGCTACTCTAGTGATGTGTTATTAAAGTAGTTTATTCCTCCTGCATGTGTGCAAAGGTGACGAGTGCGTGCACCGTGTTAGTACTTGGTTTATGCTATGATCATGATCTCTTGTAGATTGTGGAGTTAACTATTGCTATGATAATATTGATGTGATCTATTCCTCCTACATATGCATGAAGGTGACAGTGTGCATGCTATGCTAGTACTTGGTTTAGTAGCGTTGATCTATCTTACACTAAAGGTTACTAAAACATGAGCATTATTGTGGAGCTTGTTAACTCCGGCATTGAGGGTTCGTGTAATCCTACGCAATGTGTTCATCATCCAACAAAAGTGTAGAGTATGCATTTATCTGTTCATGTTATGTGATCAATGTTGAGAGTGTCCACTAGTGAAGGTGTAATCCCTAGGCCTTGTTCCTAAATGCTGCTGAGTTACTACTTGCTTGTTTACTACTACTTGCGTTACTACTCTTGCTTGTTTCTTGTTTCTTTGCGTTACTACTGCTGCAATACCACCACCATCAACTACACGCCAAGCACTTTTCCGGCATCGTTGCTACTTGCTCATACTTATTTATACCACCTGTATTTCACTATCTCTTCGCCGAACTAGTGCACCTATTAGGTGTGTTGGGGACACAAGAGACTTCTTGCTTTGTGGTTGCGGGGTTGCATGAGAGGGATATCTTTGACCTCTTCCTCCACGAGTTCGATAAACCTTGGGTATCCACTTAAGGGAAACTTGCTTTGCTGTTCTACAAACCTCTGCACTTGGAGGCCCAACACTCGTCTACGAGGAAAGGAGGGGGAACGTAGACATCACGGCTCATCCTCGAC
>NC_061514.1:274684594-274699934 GCF_022539505.1 Lolium rigidum | reverse complement strand
TGAGGGAGGATAACATTGGGCAACAGTGAGAGCCTGTAGAAGGAGAGAAACTTGTAAGGCACAGCCAGGAAAAGAAATAATAACAGAAAACGAGGAGCGGTAAGGTTACCTCGGACGAGAGGTGTTTGAAATCATAAGGAGGACGGGCCGATGTCAAGACAATGGTGTCCTTCGTACTAAGGCATGTTAGGCGACGAACTTCGTCTCGAAGCTCATCTGCCGATAGGTCGGCAGAGTTGATCCTTGACTTGTCGTTTTTGCCAGTATAAAGCCACAACTGGTGAGGCCGGGACATCAACGGCTGCACTCGACGTTGTAGGAACACTGAAACTACTTCAGTGCCGCACATCGTCAGGCCTCCTGTATTCTTCAAAGTGACTATCTGCTCAAATAGTTCATCGGCTGTCACCTTTTCTTCGGGAGAAAGGGCGTTTTGCCAAGACTTCTTCTTGTGAGCTACCAAGACGTCATCAAAAGAGGGAGATTCGAACGCCGCCCGAGAACGACGGGATCTCGCGAGTAGAACCTCTTGTTGCGCCAGCCTTGGACGGATTCCTTCATCGGATAGTCGAAGTAGTCGACCTCCTTCCTGACGACGAAGCCGACGCCACCGACGACGGGGGGGGGGGCATTACTGTCGTTGTGACGCTTCACATAGAAGATCTTCCTCCAAAGGCCCCAGTGAGGCTCAATGCCGAGGAAGGCCTCGCAGACGGTAATAAAAATGGAAAGGTGGAGGATGGAATTTGGGGTCAGCTGCCAGAGCTGAATCCCATAGAAGAAAAGGAGGGAGCGAAGAAACTCGTGGGCCGGAAGAGAGAGGCCACGAAACAGGAAAGTAGCGAACATGACAGTGAAGCCCTTCGTGGGTTTTGGGCGAGAAACCGAACCTGGGAGACGAATGTCATCCTCAGATGCGGAGATGAAGCGGAGAGCGCGAAGTCTGCTGATGTCGCGGTTGGAAATGGCGGAGGCGCTCCAATCGCGGCTAACTTTGCCCGCCTCCGAGGTACTCGCCGCTCTTCTTCTTGCCCATGGTGAACGGAGCTTCCGGTGAAGAGGCGGAGGAACAGGGAGGCTTGAGGGAGAAGATGAGCAAGAACGGGGTAAAAGATAAAAAGAGAAGAGGCCCCCTATTTATCCTGTAAGAATTCGTGTTCAATCGTGGCCATAACTCCACAAAGCATCGTGGGGAGTGGAGCGGATCTCGACCGTACACGTGGCGCTTGAAGAAGGAGTGGAACCGGCGGCCCATTATTCCCACGTCGTGCGAAAATCGAGGAGACGCCTCGATCGCCACGCGTGCATTGGTCAAGCCCTAAAAACTACCCGCGCAGAGCTAGGGTGGGCCCGTCAGGTCAAGTTCTGTCAATCGGCCCACAACAGTTACACGTCAACAGTGACGTCATAAAAAAACCCTTGAAGCATTCGAAGGAAAAATGAAAAGTTATCGGATGAAGGACTTGAGTCTACGCCTGGCTGCAGACATCCGCACCTAGACTCGGGGGCTACTCCCATCGGGAGCGCTGACGCGCAGCCGATAAAATGAAGACTCGATAGAATGAACAGCCGAAGGAAGAAGGTTTGAGTCTGCACTCGGTTACAAGCGCTTGCACCCAGACTCGGGGGCTACTCCCATCGGGAGCGCGGCGTGCACCCGATAGAAGTTTTTTGCACTCCAGGATCATGCCCGGAGACTTGATTCTGTGTAGGGTAACGTTGTTTTGCCATCGGCAGTTAACCAAACAACAGTTGGGCACGTTACTCATTATCCTTTGCATAAAGAAAAATATATCGGATGACCTATGAAGACCTGTGGAAAACATCGGCAGAGGAGAATATTCGAGTGGTACAACTTGAGTCTACGCACGGACTGTGAGCATCCGTACCTAGACTCGGGGGCTACTCCCATCGGGAGCGCTGATGCGCACCCGATAAAATGAAGACAGAGCAGATTCAAGATGAACAAGGACAATGAAGGAGAAGAACATCGGAGAAGACATGCTTTAGTCTCTACCCGAACTATCTTCGGCTAGACACTCGGGGGCTACTGACGTGGGCACTACCCTTCGGGTAACCCACATTACCCTATCTACGTATTGATTAATTGGAGGCTGATAACCCACAAGTATAGGGGATCAGCCATTATTATTGATCAATGGAGAGTAATAACCCAAATATGTATTAGATTCGACACAAGGTGACGGTAAAAGGAATACTTATAAGCCTTAACAACTGAGTTATCAATTCAGGCTGCACTCGGAAAAGCACTAGTAACAGGGGTGATGTGAAAGTAGCGATGATATGAGAGCAATAGTAATAGTAACACGGCAGCGGTAAGCGTAATATAAGAGCAATGGCACCAGAAAATAGTTGATACTACTTCCAATGACATGTAGAACGAGTATATGATGATGAAAGATCGACCGGGTTCCCAGCTATCTACACTAGTGGTAACTCTCCAATAACAAGTGTTGGGTGAACAAATTACAGTCGGGCAATTGATAGGATTGAAATAGCATTAAGACAGAACATCAAGATCATTAATCATGTAGGCATGTTTTCCATATATAGTCATACGTGCTCGCAATGAGAAACTTGTACAACATCTTTTGTCCTACCAGCCGGTGGCAGCCGAGCCTCTAGGGAATCTACTGGAAATTAAGGCACTCCTTTTAATAGAGCACCGGAGCAAAGCATTAACACTCCGTGAAAACATGTGATCCTCATATCTAAGCCTTCCCCTCTAGTTGTCCCAATTTCTGTCACTTTGGGGCCTTTGGTTCCGGACATAGACATGTGCATACAACTTGTAGATACAATCTAAGCAATAAGTATAGAGCTTAAATCTAAGATCATGCCACTCGGGCCCTAGTGACAAGCATTAAGCATAACAAGATTGCAAAGCAACAATAACTTCATAAACTTTGTAGATAGACAATCATAATGTAACAATCCATCGGATCCCGACAAACACAACACCGATTACATCGGATGAATCTCAATCATGTAAGGCAGCTCATGAGATCATTGTATTGAAGTACATGGGGGAGAGAATACCAACTAGCTACAGCTAGAACCCGTAGTCCATGGGGGAACTACTCACGGAGCATGATGGAGGCGATGGCGTTGATGGAGATGGCTTCCGGGGCACTTCCCCGTCCCGACAGGGTGCCGGAACGAGACTTCTGTCCCCCGAAACGGAGTTTCGCGATGGTGGCGGCGCCCCTAGAGTCTTTCTGGAGTTTCGTCAATTGGTCTCGAGTTTTTAGGTCGAAAGGGCTTATATAGGCGAAGAGGCGGCGTAGGAGGGGCAACAGGGTGCCCTCCCCATAGGCCGGCGCGGCCAGGGGCTGGCCCGCGCGGCCCTATGGTGTGGGGGCCCCAGGCCTCCCCTCTGACTCCCCTTCGGTGTCCTGGTCCGTCTCGGTGAATTATGATGTTTGGTCTTCGTTTCGTCGAATTCCGAGAATATTGCCCGAACAGCCTTTCTGGAACCAAAAACAGCAGAAAACATGAACTGGCACTGTGGCATCTTGTTAATAGGTTAGTTCCGGAAAACGCATAAAATCATCATAAAGTGCAAGCAAAACTTGTAAGTATTGTCATAAAACAAGCATGGAACATCAGAAATTATGGATACGTTGGAGACGTATCAGCATCCCCAAGCTTAGTTCCTACTCGTCCTCGAGTAGGTAAACGATAAAAAGAATAATTTCTGTAGTGACATGCTACTTACATAACCTTGATCATACTATTACAAAGCATATGAGATGAATGAAGTGACTCAAGGCAATGATCTATAGTTGCTAACAAATAGATAACATATAGCAAAACTTTTCATGAAGAGTACTTTCAAGACAAGCATCAAAAGCCTTGCACACGAGTTAACTCATAAAGCAATAGATTCAAAGTAAAGGCATCGAAGCAACACAAAGGAAGATTTAAGTTTCAGCAGTTGCTTTCAACTTTCAACATGCATATCTCATGGATAATTGTCAACATAAAGTAATATAATAAGTGCAAATAAGCAAGTATGTAAGAATCAATGCATAGTTGACACAAGTGTTTGCTTCTAAGATGGAAGGAAGTAGGTAAACTGACTCAACATAAAGTAAAAGAATGGCCCTTCGCAGAGGGAAGCATTGATTGCTATATTTGTGCTAGAGCTTTGGTTTTGAAAACATAAAGAGAGCATAAAAGTAAAGTTTTGAGAGGTGTTTGTTGTTGTCAACGAATGGTAGTGGGCACTCTAACCCCTTGCCGGACAAACCTTCAAAGAGCGGCTCCCATTTTATTTTTATTTTTGTGCGGCACTCCTTCCAACCTTTCTTTCACAAACCATGGCTAACCGAATCCTCGGGTGCCTGCCAACAATCTCATACCATGAAGGAGTGCCTTTTTATTTTAGTTGTATTATGATGACACTCCTCCCCACCTTTGCTTTCTCAAGCCATGGCTAACCGAATCCTTCGGGTTCCATCCAACAATCACATACCATGGAGGAGTGTCTATTTTTGTTAATTAATTTGGGACTGGGAATCCCATTGCCAGCTCTTTTTGCAAAGTTATTGGATAAGTGGATGAAGCCACTAGTCCATTGGTGAAAGTTGCCCAACAAGATTGAAAGATAAACACCACATACTTCCTCATGAGCTATTAAACATTGACACAAATCAGAGGTGATAAATTTTGAATTGTTTAAAGGTAGCACTCAAGCAATTTACTTTGGAATGGCGGAGAAATACCATGTAGTAGGTAGGTATGGTGGACACAAATGGCATAGTGGTTGGCTCAAGGTTTTGGATGCACGAGAAGCATTCCCTCTCGGTACAAGGCTTTGGGCTAGCAAGGTTATTTGAAGCAAACACAAGTATGAACCAAGTACAGCAAAACTTACATAAGAACATATTGCAAGCATTATAATACTCTACACTGTCTTCCTTGTTGCTCAAACACTTTTACCAGAAAATATCTAGACCTTAAGAGAGACCAATCATGAAAACCAATTTCAACAAGCTCTACAGTAGTTCTCCACTAATAGGTTTAAACTACATGAAAAAAAACTTAATCATGTTCTACTTGAGAGCTCAAAACAATTGCCAAGTATCAAATTATCCAAGACATGATGAGGCATTTTCTGTTTCCAACCAAATAACCATAAGTGCAATAGCTTCCAACTTTTGTCATTGAACTTTAAAAGTAAAACGAAGAACACAAGTGTTCATATGAATAAGCGGAGCGTGTCTCTCTCCCACACAAGGATTGCTAGGATCCGATCTTATTCAAACAAAAACAAAAATAAAAGCACATAGACGCTCCAAGTAAAGAACATAAGATGTGACCGAATAAAAATATAGTTTCAATAGAAGAAACCTGATAAGTTGATGAAGAAGGGGATGCCTTGGGCATCCCCAAGCTTAGACGCTTGAGTCTTCTTGAAATATGCAGGGATGAACCACGGGGGCATCCCCAAGCTTAGACTTTTCACTCTTCTTGATCATATATCATCCTCCTCTCTTGATCCTTGAAAACTTCCTTCACACCAAACTTCTCATAAACTTCATTAGAGGGGTTAGTACCCAAAAAACTTGAATTCACATTGGTCCTGTAGTGACACATTGCAAGAACTCAATAAAACATTAGCTACAGCTCTCCACGTCTAGAAAGCCTTGCTTAAAGTCCGCAAGAGACAATGCAAAAAACAGAGACAGAATCCGCCAAAACAGAACACCCGAGTAAAGACGAATTTTAAAGAGGTACTTCCGTTGCTCAAATCAGAAAACTCAAAACTAATGAAAGTTGCGTACATATCTGAGAAACACGCACGTAAATTGGCATAATTTTCTGAGTTACCTACAGAGAAAACAGCCCAGATTCGTGACAGATAGAAATCTGTTTCGCGCAGAAATCCAAATCTAGTATCAACCTTCGATTAGAGGCTTCACTTGGCACAATATTGCAATAAAATAAAGATAAGGAGAGGTTGCTACAGTAGTAACAACTTCCAAGACACAACAAAACAGTAGCAAAATAAACACATGGGTTATCTCCCAAGAAGTTCTCTTTTTATAGCCATTAAGATGGGCTCAACAGTTTTAATGATGCACTCGCAAGAAATAAGAGTTGAAGCAAAAGAGAGCATCAAAAAGCAAATTCAAAACACATTTAAGTCTAACCCACTTCCTATGCATAGGAATCTTGTACACAAATAAATTCATGAAGAACAAAGTGATAAGCATAAGAAGATAAAACAAGAGTAACTTCAAAATTTTAAGCATATAGAGAGGTGTTTGAGCACCATGAAAATTTCTACAACTATATTTTCCTCTCTCATAATAATTTTCAGTAGCTTCATGAACAAACTCAATAATATAACTATCACATATAGCATGCTTTTCATGATCCATAAACACATAATTTTTATCAAGCTCAAAAATAGTGCGATTAAAACTTTCAAACACACTTTTATCAATAATATAACAAGATGGTTGATCAATCTCAAGAGATATGGGACTCATAGATAATGTCAAGACCTCTCCAATCCCATTTTCATTAGTAGTACAATTAATATTATCAAGTAACATAGGACCATCATTGTCGCGACCCCGGAGGTCAGGGCTAGACAAACCCAGATATCACATCTGGCATAAGCCTAACCTAGATCTCTAGGGCCTACAGGGTGAGAATCGGTAACACAACAGTGACTCTACGACTGAAAGCAAATATATTACAACTCTTAGCGAGTTAAGATCCAAATTTATTACACGCAGAGGTCACCGACCACAATTCAACAAGCATCGGAAAGCAAATTGTGTTATCTAGATAACAAGATCTGCAGAGGGCCTAAGAGGCCATAACATAAGGCGACGTCCCAGCCCATAAGTCTCGAGCCGCCGCCCGAGGAACTCCGAACTACTCGTCGACGTCAAGGTAGAAGCCACCATCAGTTGGAAGGATTTCGTCTGAAACAAAGCATGCAAAGCTGAGTACAGGGACTCAGCAAGACTTAGTACAACCTGTTAGCAAAGCGGGTATGCGAGGCTTTATGTGGAGCTTATTTTGCGGAAAGCTAGTTTTTCTTTGTAAACAGGAGGGAGCAGAAGCTTGTCTATTCAGATCATTTTAAAAAGAGGTAAGAGAGCGATATCAACTCTAGCTCTAAGATCATCATGTTGAATCCACCGAATCTTCATCATTACCTTATTTTCCATATCAACACAAGTTAAGGTGTGACTTTGAATTAGAGCGATACCTGATAAGGAGTAAAAAGAATCCTAATCCGATTTTCGCAAATACTTTTAGCTTTCAAATAGTTTTCACAATCTCTAGACTCAACATCGACCAATAGAAAGGGTTTCCTACAGGTAGTCCTGCTCTGATACCAAAACCTGTGACGACCCCGGAGGTCAGGGCTAGACAAACCCAGATATCACATCTGGCATAAGCCTAACCTAGATCTCTAGGGCCTACAGGGTGAGAATCGGTAACACAACAGTGACTCTACGACTCCAAAGCAGATATATTACAACTCTTAGCGAGTTAAGATCCAAATTTATTACACGCAGAGGTCACCGACCACAATTCAACAAGCAACGGAAAGCAAATTATGTTATCTAGATAACAAGACTGCAAAGGGCCTAAGAGGCCATAACATAAGGCGACGTCCCAGCCCATAAGTCTCGGCTGCCGCCTGAGGAACTCCGAACTACTCGTCGACGTCAAGGTAGAAGCCACCATCGGTTGGAAGGATTTCGTCCGAAACAAAGCATGCAAGGCTGAGTACGGGGACTCAGCAAGACTTAGTACAACCTTGTTAGCAAAGCGGGTATGCGAGGCTTTATGTGGAGCTTATTTTGCGGAAAGCTAGTTTTTCTTTGTAAACGGGAGGGAGCGAAGCTCGTCTATTCGAGATCATTTTAAAAAGAGGTAAGAGAGCGATATCAACTCTAGCTCTAAGATCATCATGTTGAATCCACCGAATCTTCATCATTACACTGAACCTATCACCTAGGATCACCCCTCGACACCACGAGAAGGGATCCTTATTCACACATTAACATCAAGTTTTACGATTAGGTTCAAGTTATCTATGATCATCACGTCCTTTCCCAAGTCGTCCGTAACCGTGGACACGGCTTTTCGAAAAGATTTACCCTGCAGGGGTGTACAACTTTACCCACACGCGCCGACCGACTCTTAATGCCACTATAGATTAACACACTTCCTTGGTGTGCTGGCAGAGGGTGGTCGACCAAAACCTTTCCCTTACTTCGCCTATTCCATGAGTCAAACTAACTGGGGAGCTCCGTCATCGTAGGTAGCCACTCTCCGAGGCGGTCCCGGTCATTATGCGCAGGGGATCCAGTTCAATGCCTCCAGCATCCTTCACCCTAGCCACGCCATGTATGATGCACTTTGAAAACCTTTTCCACCTTTCCCCCATGCGTATGGCAAATGGAACTCGCAAACTAATTGACTCATGGGTAAGCTCGGTAAGTTCGGGCCAAGGGGTTCCCATGGGCCCCGTGTGGTTGTACGCTCAGTCTTGGTTCCAGAGGCAAGAACTCAGGTCCTAGTATCGGCGAGAACGAGTCAAATCACCACATCCCCATGTGGCGGCCCATCCAAGCCTTTAGCATGTTTATTAACATCATCACTGATCTTACCACGTCATCCTGTCAAACTAGGTTCATTCGTAGCTCTGATTCATCAACCGGATGGATCAGACTTCAACAGCTAAGCATGGCTAAGCATAACACATATACGGCTCTAGCGATGCGAACAAGCTCAGACCTAGTTTTGCTGGGAGCGGTGGATCAGTAACTCTGGGCTACAAGGATGGAATTATGCACACATAGGATATCTACAACTGCCGATAAAACATATTTGAAGCGGATGCAATATGTAAGAACCAGAAGTAAAGCATTTCGAAACCATATATGAACCAGGTTAGGGCTTGCCTTTGTCCATAACAAACCAATGTGGATCTTCGAAGATCTCATGCTTGACTTGTTCGTCCATGGACAGTTATTGAGTTGCGTCGTTGTCGATCTTCATCGTCTCGGGTACTTGCTCTATCGATCGCGAAGAAGCAAACACCGGAAAGGTACAACAACAATCAACACATGGCACAATGCAATGCGCATACAAGGATGATGACATGACATGTTAAACATATTAAAATTAAGACCTACACATGGAAGGCAATTTAAATGGGGTTGGAATACACTAGGATAGTATTTCCAAAAACTCCATATGTCAAAGAAAGGGTTGTTTTGTTCTTCTATTATAAACAGTGTTCAAAGTTATTTAAACATGCATGATTTTTGCATATGCAGATAGAGGACAATTTTATGAACATTTTGATACCTTATTTGCATTTTTCCGATTTTATATGAATTAGTTATGAATTTCACAAGTTTACTTTTTTTTCTGAAAAACAGAAAACTGCAGAATACGAAATTACTTTCTTAAACTCTATGAAAAGTTCTCACGAATTTTGTTAGGCATTACTGAGTTTATATCTTCAGTACTGTAGTTTTTATACTGAACAAAAGGATACAACAACTGCTCTAAACGCTTGACCAAACTGATATTTCCCTGGGCTCTAACTCTTCTAAGAAATCTGAAGATAGACGTTGATGTACAGCTAGTACCCGAGCACTAACATGTTTCTGCTTGTTGTTGTATTTCCAAATGAGATGGTTCAGGTTGTCAAGTATTAGCTGAACAAAAAAGGGATTCCAGGTAGAAATGAATATGCCGTCAACGGATGGATTCACAGAGTGATAATGTTGTTTCTTTGCTATCAGGAAGAAGAGCTTCAGTGTCGCTCGAGTCACACGTAGGTACAGGAACTACTGTTCACCTCTCACCTAGAGGATACCTACAGCCCTTTAGAAGGATTGTTTTACCAAATAGATTAGAAAACTGAAATAGCTGATGCTATGATGCTCTCGATCTGTCACATAAAACTGTAACTCTTTTCTGTAGCTCTCTTTCTCCATCTCTTGGTGAAAGTAAGAAGAACAATTGTTGCTTTGGTCTAGCTAACAATTTCTATGATTCTTCAGAGAACAACTCAAAGGATATAGCTACATATGAGATGGGATTCTACAGAATTATTTTCCAAGAACGAGCCCTTACATGGGTTAGAAAACCTGAAGTTTCTCTCTTACAAATTTAGTTACTCTTGTACCTCCAGGCATCGGCTCATCTCACAGGAAAACAGGAAACGAATCTTGAACATGGAAAACTAATATTGGTGGCCTCACATACGGTTATACCTGTACTCCAAGAGGTCAAGGAACAGATCAGGGATAGACTCCTCCATTCCAGCGATTGGTCCTGGTTCCAGGCGCTGGCCCTTGTAGGTGGTCGCCATGGCTCCATAGCTGGTTCTTGGAAGGGCTGCTATTTGGGTCAGTTGTTGTATGCTCGGGAATGGATCACGATGGGTGGAGTGGTCTGTTTCGTTGGGGTAGAGCAATACTATTTCGCCACTTGAGGTTCAAGTGGCGAAATAGTATTGCTCTACCCCAACGAAACAGACACAAACAAAGCATTATCATAAGATTTATCAAAATAGCATGGATTATCATAGATAACAGTAGCATAATTATTTTCACAAGTTTTACTCATAGGGAATATTTCAATAGAATCCACAGGAACATAACATTCATCCTCCTTTGGTAAGCATGGAGGACAATCAAATAGTGTAAGAGATAAAGAGTTACTCTCATTAGAAGGTTGGCATGGGTAGCTAATCCATTCTTCCTCCTTTTGTTCATCACTCTCCTCTTCTTTTTCATCCAATGAGCTTTCAGGTTCATCAATTTCCTCCTCTTTTTCATCCAATGAGCTTTCAGGTTCATCAATTTCTTCTTCCACAGGTCCCTGCAAATTATGAGTGCATTCTTGTGCATTAATGAGTCTCTCTTTATAATCAATGATATACGGATTATCAGTGTAACTTTCATTGCAAAAATTAAGGATAGAAGAGACATAATCTTTAAGGTCCTTACAAACAACACAAGTTTCATAATTTTTAACCATGAAGTATTCTATCTCAGAGGCTCCCATAAATATGACAAATTTTCTACCTCTTCAAACCCAAAATGAATATAGCTATTCCGATTATAGTTCTTAATTAAAAATTCCTCACTAAAGCCACATTGAAATTTAAGATGTTTAGTGTCCTGTTGAGAGCAACAGTTTATATCATGGCGTTTAAGAAAGATTTTAGCAATTGTATTCAATTTTTCTACCACAGCACTCATCACTTTTCTCGCTCTTGATTCTCTATAATTATTATAATATTCTATAAGCTCCAAGTAGGTTATGGGTTCTCCCATAAAAGCAGTTTTTAATTTTTAGGTTTTTCAAATTTTTACGGATTTTTGGGTATATGAGAAAAGTAAAACAAGACAAAAAGAAACTAGACAAAAGTAAACTGAGAAAAATAAAACAAGAAAGAAATAAACTAAGCACAAATAAACTAGGCAAAAGTAAACTAAGCAAAACAAAGTAAAACAAAATAAAAACAGAGAGAGAGGTAGAGTGTAATCCCCAGGTGAACTTATGAGTAGAGCTATGCCTCCCCGGCAACGGCGCCAGAAAACGGTCTTGATAACCCACAAGTATAGGGGATCGCAGCAGTCTTCGCGGGAAGTAAAACCCAAATTTATTGATTCGACACAAGGGGAGGTAAAGAATACTTATAAGCCTTAACAACTGAGTTGTCAATTCAGCTGCACCTGGAAAAGCACTAGTAACAGGGGTGATGTGAAAGTAGCAGTGATATGAGAGCAATAGTAATAGTAACACAGCAGCAGTAGCAGTAATATGAGAGCAATGGCACCAGAAAATAGTTGATACTACTTCCAATGACATGTAGAACGAGTATATGATGATGAAAGATGGACCGGGGTTCCCGCCTATCTACACTAGTGGTAACTCTCCAATAACAAGTGTTGGGTGAACAAATTACAGTCGGGCAATTGATAGGATTGAAATAGCATTAAGACCGAACATCAAGATCATTAATCATGTAGGCATGTTTTCCATATATAGTCATACGTGCTCGCAATGAGAAACTTGTACAACATCTTTTGTCCTACCAGCTGGCGTAGCCGGGCCTCTAGGGAATCTACTTGGAAATTAAGGCACTCCTTTTAATAGAGCACCGGAGCAAAGCATTAACACTCCGTGAAAACATGTGATCCTCATATCTAAGCCTTCCCCTCCAGCTTGTCCCAATTTCCGTCACTTTGGGGCCTTTGGTTCCGGACATAGACATGTGCATACAACTTGTAGATACAATCTAAGCAATAAGTATAGAGCTTAAATCTAAGATCATGCCACCCTAGTGACAAGCATTAAGCATAACAAGATTGCAGCAACAATAACTTCATAAACTTTGTAGATAGACAATCATAATGTAACAATCCATCGGATCCCAACAAACACAACACCGATTACATCAGATGAATCTCAATCATGTAAGGCAGCTCATGAGATCATTGTATTGAAGTACATGGGGGAGAGAATACCAACTAGCTACAGCTAGAACCCGTAGTCCATGGGGGAACTACTCACGGAGCATGATGGAGGCGATGGCGTTGATGGAGATGGCTTCCGGGGCACTTCCCCATCCCGGCAGGGTGCCGGAACAGAGACTTCTGTCCCCCGAAACGGAGTTTCGCGATGGTGGCGGCGCCCCTGGAGTCTTTCTGGAGTTTCGTCAATTGGTCTCGAGTTTTTAGGTCGAAAGGGCTTATATAGGCGAAGAGGCGGCGCAGGAGGGGCAACAGGGTGCCCTCCCCATAGGCCGGCGCGGCCAGGGGCTGGCCCGCGCGGCCCTATGGTGTGGGGGCCCCGGGCCTCCCCTCTGCCTCCCCTTCGGTGTCCTGGTCCGTCTCGGTGAATTATGATGTTTGGTCTTCGTTTCGTCGAATTCCGAGAATATTGCCCGAACAGCCTTTCTGGAACCAAAAACAGCTAGAAACAGAGAACTGGCACTCGTGGCATCTTGTTAATAGGTTAGTTCCGGAAAACGCATAAAATCATCATAAAGTGCAAGCAAAACATGTAAGTATTATCATAAAACAAGCATGGAACATCAGAAATTATGGATACGTTGGAGACGTATCAGAGGCCCATGAAGACACCTGAAGGCGGGATGGGCCACCAGGACGGCGCACCAGAAGGTTCCTTGACGGGCAAGACAAGGAAGCGATCGAACAAGGAAAGATCGGATCTAAAAGTACTGTAAACCTAGTCGTACTCGATGAGACCTCTTGAGACCTAGCCTCCTATATAAAGGCCAGGAGAGGGGCTGCCGAGGGACACAATCAACCTTAGCGATCTTAGCCAGCAAAAGCTTAGAGCTAGGACACCCTAGCAATTAGCCAACTCGACGAGATCTCAGCCGAACTATTCGGCACCCCATTGTAACCCATTATCATCATAATCAAGAACAGACAGGCAGGACGTAAGGGTTTTACCTCATCGAGGGCCCCGAACCTGGGTAAATCGCTCTCCCCGCTTGTCTGTGAACCGATGTCTCGTGTCAGCTTGCAGGATTCCATCAACCCTAAGCCCCTATCGGAGGGCATTGGCGAGGAGTACCCTCGACATACACTAATGTTTGTTTAAGTGGTACAGGGATTATATAGATACATTTGTATGTGTGTTGGATGTGGTCAGTTCTGTCAAAAAGGAAACAGCAAAAAGATCATCAGGCCGGATAATCCGGGCCGGATATTTACAAAATATCCGGCCCCCAGTTTTTCGGCTAAGGACTTGAGGAATAGCAGCTCAGTACACTTCTGGATAGGGGCCGGACATTTGCCCGGATGTTGTCCCGGTTTTGTCCCAAGGCCGGATTATCCGGGCCGGACATTTCGGAAATATCCGGGCCCCTCGAAAATGGCTAAGGACCTGAAGAAAAGCTTGTCTGGATAGAGGGCGGATTTTTGGCCGGACATTGTCCCGGTTTTGTACCTGAGGCCGGATTATCCGGGGGGGGGGGGGGATTATCCGGCCCTTACTTAGGCCGGATTATCCGCCCCCCCGGAAGCCCCAACGGCTGGATTTTGGGGAGGGGTATTTATACCCCTCTTCTTCTTCCTTTCCCCTTTGCTCAATCATTGCAAGAAAAATCTGCCAAGCTTCACCACCATTAGAGCCACCTCAAGAACACAAGATTTGCAAGATCTCCTTCCTCCCCCAACCAAAGCTCTTGATCTTTGGAGATTCGAAGGAGAAGACACCGATCTACATCCTCACCGAAGCGTTTTTCATTTCCCCCTCATTTGTTTGAGGGATCTCATGCTAGTGTTCCTATTTGGTTCCCTAGTTGATTTGTGTTGATGTGTTGTTGTTGATTGTTGTATTGTTACAGATTTGGGAGCCTCCAATTCAGTTGTGGATGTGTGCCCCAAGAACCTTGTAAAGGCCCGGTTTCCGTCTCGAGGAAATCCCTTAGTGGAAGTGGGCTAGGCCTTCGTGGCGTTGCTCACCGGAGATCTGAGTGAAGCCTTCATGGTTGTTGGTTTGGCTTTCGTAGCAACCACACTCCTCCAAACATAGACGTACCTTCTTGCAAAGGAAGGGAACTACGGGAATCATCTCCGTGTCATCGCGTGCTCCACTCTCGGTTACCTCTATCCTATTCTATCTCTTATATTGCGTAGCTATATCTTGCTTAGTTGCTTATCTTGTCATATAGGTAAATTCACTTAGTTGCATATCTAGAGAATTTACCTTTGTGTCAAGCCTAAATTGAAAAAGAACTAAAAATTGGTTAGCACCTATTCACCCCCCTCTAGGTGCGGCATACGATCCTTTCAATTGGTATCAGAGCCTCGGCTCTTATTTCGGGCTTAACCACCTAAGAGTATGCCGGACGAGGAACCTTCGGTTGGGGCCGCTAAGACGGTCTCCATGGAAGACTTCAATTCGTTGAAGTCCTCCATGGAAGCCCAAATGGAAAGCATGAAAAGATTATTTTCGAGCTCTTGACTCCGGTCCCTCCCAAGGCTCCCATTGTAGAGGTAAAGGACACGGGTGCGTTAGAAGAGGGAGATGCTTCGAATTACCCTCCTCTACCAAACCCGTGGAAGGTGATAACTTAAACACTATCAAAGCTCCCATTGCATCTCCTAGGGGAACTAGTGGAGGTGAGAGCTACAATCGAGTAGCTCCACCTTTTCTATCTCCCGATATACCGGTTCCCCATCCCCATATGAACATTCGGGGCGACCCACCTAAGTTTTCCATTGAGAATTTCGATACTTGGCAATTTGAGTTTCGCTCTCATGTTTGCGGTGCCTCC
>NC_061514.1:274658639-274684494 GCF_022539505.1 Lolium rigidum | reverse complement strand
AGAGGCTCGGCCAAGTTTTTGCTCTTAACTCCAAGAGGGAGTATTTATGCTCGATAGTGGGTTCATGCCTGCATTGACACCGGGACAATGATGAAAGTTCTAAGGTTGTGTTGTGCTCGTTGCCACTAGGGATAAAACATTGGCGCTATGTCCGAGGATGTAGTTGTTGATTACATTACGCACCATACTTAATGCAATTGTCCGTTGTTTAGCAACTTAATACTGAGGGGGTTCGGACGATAACCTCGAAGGTGGACTTTTAGGCATAGATGCGGTTGGATGGCGGTCTATGTACTTTGTCGTAATGCCCAATTAAATCTCACCTGTACTTATCATGACATGTATGTGCATTGTTATGCCCTCTCTATTTGTCAATTGCCCGATCGTAATTTGTTCACCCAACATGCTTTTATCTTATGGGAGAGACACCTCTAGTGAACTCGTGGACCCCGGTCCATATTTTAATACTCGAAATACAAATCTGCCGCAATACTTGTTTTATCGTTTTCTCTCGCAAACAATCATCTTCCACACAATACGGTTAATCCTTTGTTACAGCAAGCCGGTGAGATTGACAACCTCACTGTTTCGTTGGGGCAAAGTACTTTGGTTGTGTTGTGCAGGTTCCACGTTGGCGCCGGAATCTCCGGTGTTGCGCCGCACTACATCCCGCCGCCATCAACCTTCAACGTGCTTCTTGGCTCCTCCTGGTTCGATAAACCTTGGTTTCTTTCTGATGGAAAACTTGCTGCTGTGCGCATCATACCTTCCTCTTGGGGTTCCCAATGAACGTGTGAAATACACGCCATCAAGGCCCGGCTGCCACCGGCTGGTAGGACAAAAGATGTTGTGCAAGTTTCTCATTGCGAGCACGTACGACTATTATTGGAAAACATGCCTACATGATTAATGATCTTGATATTCTGTCTTAATGCTATTTCAATCCTATCAATTGCCCGACCGTAATTTGTTCACCCAACACTTGTTATTGGAGAGTTGCCACTAGTGTAGATAGCTGGGAACCCCGGTCCATCTCTCATCATTATATACTCGTTCTACATGTCATTGGAAGTAGTATCAACTATTTTCTCGGTGCCATTGCTTTCATATTACTATTACTACTGCTGTATTCATGTTACTACTGCTCTCATATCATCGCTACTTTCACATCACCCTTGTTGCTAGTGCTTTTCCAGGTGCAGCTGAATTGACAACTCAGTTGTTAAGGCTTATAAGTATTCTTTACCTCCCCTTGTGTCGAATCAATAAATTTGGGTTTTACTTCCCGCGAAGACTGCCGCGATCCCCTATACTTGTGGGTTATCAGTGCTCCATCTTCCAGGCCTTGGCTTGCAGGTGGCCCCACCTCGTCGCTCCACTCGCCCCGGTTGGGCTCCGTGCCCAGACTATGACCTGGGCGTTCCAAATGTCGAAGCAAAAAAAAATTCACTCCTGCCTCGCTAGTTCCGTGATCATGGCGGTCGTGGTTGCAGCCTATGCCCACTTCTTCTGGCCGGTGGATATGATGAAGGCACCGGGCGCTGATGGCGTGTAATTCACACGTTCGTTGGGAACCCCAAGAGGAAGGTATGATGCGCACAGCAGCAAGTTTTCCCTCAGAAAGAAACCAAGGTTTATCGAACCAGGAGGAGCCAAGAAGCACGTTGAAGGTTGATGGCGGCGGGATGTAGTGCGGCGCAACACCAGGGATTCCGGCGCCAACGTGGAACCTGCACAACACAACCAAAGTACTTTGCCCCAACGAAACAGCTGAGGTTGTCAATCTCACCGGCTTGCTGTAACAAAGGATTAACCGTATTGTGTGGAAGATGATTGTTTGCGAGAGAAAACAGTAAAAACAAGTATTGCAGACAGATTTGTATTTCAAGTATAAAAGAATGGACCGGGGTCCACAGTTCACTAGAGGTGTCTCTCCCATAAGATAAAAGCATGTTGGGTGAACAAATTACGATCGGGCAATTGACAAATAGAGAGGGCATAACAATGCACATACATGTCATGATAAATATAGTGAGATTTAATTGGGCATTACGACAAAGTACATAGACCGCCATCCAACTGCATCTATGCCGAAAAAGTCCACCTTCAGGTTATCATCCGAAGCCCTTCCAGTATTAAGTTGCAAAGCAACAGACAATTGCATTAAGTATGGTGCGTAATGTAATCAACAACTACATCCTCGGACATAGCATCAATGTTTTATCCCTAGTGGCAACAAGACAACACAACCTTAGGGGTTTCTCGTCACTCCCCGGATATCAATGCAGGCATGAACCCACTATCGAGCATAAATACTCCCTCTTGGAGTTACTAGCATCAACTTGGCCGAGCCTCTACTAATAACGGAGAGCATGCAAGATCATAAACAACACATAGGTAATAACTTGATAATTAACATAACATGGTATTCTCTATCCATCGGATCCCGACAAACACAACATATAGCATTACGGATAGATGATCTTGATCATGTTAGGCAGCTCACAAGATCCAACAATGAAGCACAATGAGGAGAAGACAACCATCTAGCTACGCTATGGACCCATAGTCCAGGGGTGAACTACTCACTCATCACTCCGGAGGCGACCATGGCGGTGAAGAGTCCTCCGGGAGATGAATCCCTCTCCGGCAGGGTGCCGGAGGAGATCTCCAGAATCCCCCGAGATGGGATTGGCGGCGGCGGCGTCTCTGGAAGGTTTTCCGTATCGTGGTTCTTCGCATCGGGATTTTCGCGACGGAGGCTTTAAGTAGGCGGAAGGGCAACGTGGGGGGCCACACGAGGGCCCCACACCATAGGTCGGCGCGGCCAGGGCCTGGGCCGCGCCGCCCTATGGTGGCGGCTCCTCGTGGCCCAACTTCGACTCCTCTTCGGTCTTCCGGAAGCTTCGTGGCAAAATAGGACCCTGGGTCTTGATTTCGTCCAATTCCGAGAATATTACGTTACTAGGATTTCTGAAACCAAAAACAGCAGAAAACAACAATCGGCTCTTCGGCATCTTGTTAATAGGTTAGTTCCAGCAAAATGCACGAATATGACATAAAGTGTGCATAAAACATGTAGGTATCATTAATAATATGGCATGGATCATAAGAAATTATCGATACGTCGGAGACGTATCAGCATCCCCAAGCTTAGTTCTGCTCGTCCCGAGCGAGTAAAACGATAACAAAGATAATTTCTGAAGTGACATGCCAACATAACCTTGATCATACTATTTGTAAACATATGTAATGAATGCAGCGATCAAAACAATGGTAATGACATGAGTAAACAAGTGAATCATAAAGCAAAGACTTTTCATGAATAGTACTTCAAGACAAGCATCAATAAGTCTTGCATAAGAGTTAACTCATAAAGCAATAAATCAAAGTAAAGGTATTGAAGCAACACAAAGGAAGATTAAGTTTCAGCGGTTGCTTTCAACTTGTAACATGTATATCTCATGGATAATTGTCAACATAGAGTAATATAACAAGTGCAATATGCAAGTATGTAGGAATCAATGCACAGTTCACACAAGTGTTTGCTTCTTGAGGTGGAGAGAGATAGGTGAACTGACTCAACATAAAAGTAAAAAGAAAGGTCCTTCAAAGAGGAAAACATCGATTGCTATATTTGTGCTAGAGCTTTTATTTTGAAAACATGAAACAATTTTGTCAACGGTAGTAATAAAGCATATGAGTTATGAAAATTATATCCTACAAGTTGCAAGCCTCATGCATAGTATACTAATAGTGCCCGCACCTTGTCCTAATTAGCTTGGACTACCGGATCATCGCAATACATATGTTTTAACCAAGTGTCACAAAGGGGTACCTCCATGCCGCTCGTACAAAGGTCTAAGGAGAAAGCTCGCATTTTGGATTTCTCGCTTTTGATTATTCTCAACTTAGACATCCATACCGGGACAACATGGACAACAGATAATGGACTCCTCTTTAATGCATAAGCATGTGGCAACAATTATTATTCTCATATGAGATTGAGGATATATGTCCAAAACTGAAACTTCCACCATGAATCATGGCTTTAGTTAGCGGCCCAATGTTCTTCTCTAACAATATGCATGCTCCAACCATAAAGGTGGTAGATCTCTCTTACTTCGGACAAGACGGACATGCATAGCAACTCACATGATATTCAACAAAGGGTAATTGATGGCGTCCCCGTAAGCATGGTTATCGCACAACAAGCAACTTAATAAGAGATAAAGTGCATAAGTACATATTCAATACTACAATAGTTTTTAAGCTATTTGTCCCATGAGCTATATATTGCAAAGGTGAATGATGGAATTTTAAAGGTAGCACTCAAGCAATTTACTTTGGAATGGCGGATAAATACCATGTAGTAGGTAGGTATGGTGGACACAAATGGCATAGTGGTTGGCTCAAGGATTTTGGATGCATGAGAAGTATTCCCTCTCGATACAAGGTTTAGGCTAGCAAGGTTATTTGAAACAAACACAAGGATGAACGGTGCAGCAAAACTCACATAAAAGACATATTGTAAACATTATAAGACTCTACACCGTCTTCCTTGTTGTTCAAAACTCAATACTAGATATTATCTAGACTCTAGAGAAACCAAATATGCAAACCAAATTAGCAAGCTCTAAGTGTTTCTTCATTAATGGGTGCAAAGTATATGATGCAAGAGCTTAAACATGAGCACATTAATTGCCAAGTATCAAATTATCCAAGACATTTTAGAATTACTACATGTAGTATTTTCCAATTCCAACCATATAACAATTTAACGAAGAAGAAACTTCGCCATGAATACTATGAGTAGAGCCTAAGGACATACTTGTCCATATGCTACAACGGAGCGTGTCTCTCTCCCACAAAGTGAATGCTAGGATCCATTTTATTCAAACAAAACAAAAACAAAAACAAACCGACGCTCCAAGCAAAGTGCATAAGATGTGACAGAATAAAAATATAGTTTCAGGGGAGGAACCTGATAATGTTGTCGATGAAGAAGGGGATGCCTTGGGCATCCCCAAGCTTAGACGCTTGAGTCTTCTTAGAATATGCAGGGGTGAACCACCGGGGCATCCCCAAGCTTAGAGCTTTCACTCTCCTTGATCATATTGCATCATACTCCTCTCTTGATCCTTGAAAACTTCCTCCACACCAAACTCGAAACAACTCATTAGAGGGTTAGTGCACAATAAAAATTAACATGTTCAGAGGTGACACAATCATTCTTAACACTTCTGGACATTGCATAAAGCTACTGGACATTAATGGATCAAAGAAATTCATCCAACATAGCAAAAGAGGCAATGCGAAATAAAAGACAGAATCTGTCAAAACAGAACAATCCGTAAAGATGGATTTTATTAGGGCACCAGACTTGCTCAAATGAAAATTCCCAAATTGAATGAAAGTTGCGTACATATCTGAGGATCACTCAAGTAAATTGGCTTAATTTTCTGAGTTACCTACAGAGAATTAGACCCAGATTCGTGACAAGAAAGAAATCTGTTTCTGCGCAGTAATCCAAATCTAGTATTTACTTTACTATCAAAGACTTTACTTGGCACAACAAAACATAAAACTAAGATAAGGAGAGGTTGCTACAGTAGTAAACAACTTCCAAGACTCAAATATAAAACAAAAATACTGTAGTAAAAACTTGGGTTGTCTCCCATAAGCGCTTTTCTTTAATGCCTTTCAGCTAGGCGCAGAAAGTGTATCTCAAGTAACATCAAGAGATGAAGCATCAACATCATAATTTGTTCTAATAATAAAATCATAAGGTAATTTCATTCTCTTTCTAGGGAAGTGTTCCATACCTTTCTTGAGAGGAAATTGATATTTAATATTACCTTCTTTCATAACAATAGTAGCACCAACGGTTCGAAGAAAAGGTCTTCCCAATATAATGGGGCAAGATGCATTGCATTCAATATCCAAGACAACAAAATCAACGGGGACAAGGTTATTGTTAACCATAATATGAACATTATCAACTTTCCCCAAAGGTTTCTTTTTAACATTATCAGCGAGATTAACATCCAAATAACAATTTTTCAATGGTGGCAAGTCAAGCATATCATAGACTTTCTTAGGCATAACGGAAATACTTGCACCAAGATCACATAAAGCATTACAATCAAAATCTTTGACCCTCATTTTAATGATGGGCTCCCAACCATCCTCTAGCTTTCTAGGAATAGAAGTTTCAAGTTTTAGTTTCTCTTCTCTAGCTTTTATGAGAGCATTTGTAATATGTTTTGTGAAAGCCAAGTTTACAGCGCTAGCATTGGGACTCTTAGCAAGTTTTTGTAAGAACTTTATAACTTCAGAGATGTGGCAATCATCAAAATCTAAATCATTACAATCTAAAGCAATGGGATTATCATCCCCAAGGATGGAAACAATTTCAGCAGTTTTATCACAGGCAGTTTCAGCAGTTTTAGCAGTTTTAGGTAATTTTGCGCGCTTTGCACTCGGAGTAGAAACATTGCCAACACCAATTATTTTATTATTGATAGTAGGAGGTACAGCAACATGTGAATCATTAGCATTGCTAGTGGTGGTAATAGTCCAAACTTTAGCTACATTTTTCTCTTTAGCTAGTTTTTCATTTTCTTCTCTATCCCACCTAGCACGCAGTTCAGCCATTAATCTTATATTCTCATTAATTCTAACTTGGATGGTATTTGCTGTAGTAACAATTTTATTTTCAATATCCCTATTAGGCATAACTTTCGATTTCAAAAGATCAACATCAGAGGCAAGATTATCAACCTTAGAAGCGAGAATATCAATTTTATTGAGCTTTTCCTTAACGTATTTGTTAAAGGCAGTTTGTGTACTAATAAATTCTTTAAGCATAGCTTCAAGTCCAGGGGGTGTATTCCTATTATTGTTGTAAGAATTCCCATAAGAATTAGCATAACCGTTACCATTATTATAAGGATATGGCCTATAGTTATTACTAGAATTGTTCCGATAAGCATTGTTGTTGAAATTATTATTTTTAATGAAGTTTACATCAACATGTTCTTCTTGGGCAACCAATGAAGCTAATGGAACATTATTAGGATCAACATTAGTCCTATCATTCACAAGCATAGACATAATAGCATCAACCTTATCATTCAAGGAAGAGGATTCTTCAACAGAATTTACCTTCTTACCTTGTGGAGCTCTTTCCGTGTGCCATTCAGAGTAATTAAACATCATATTATCAAGAAGCTTTGTTGCTTCACCAAGAGTGATGGACATAAAGGTACCTCCAGCAGCTGAATCCAATAAATTCCGCGAAGAAAAATTTAGTCCCGCATAGAAGGTTTGGATGATCATCCAAGTAGTCGATCCATGGGTTGGGCAATTTTTAACCAAAGATTTCATTCTTTCCCAAGCTTGAGCAACATGTTCATTATCCAATTGTTTAAAATTCATTATGCTACTCCTCAAAGATATAATTTTAGCAGGGGGATAATATCTACCAATAAAAGCATCCTTGCATTTAGTCCAGGAATCAATACTATTCTTAGGCAGAGATAGCAACCAATCTTTAGCTCTTCCTCTTAATGAGAAAGGAAACAATTTTAATTTAATAATGTCACCATCTACATCTTTATACTTTTGCATTTCACATAGTTCAACAAAATTATTAAGATGGGCAGCAGCATCATCGAACTAACACTTGAAAATTGCTCTCGCATAACAAGATTCAAGTAAAGCAGGTTTAATTTCAAAGAATTCTGCTGTAGTAGCAGGTGGAGCAATAGGTGTGCATAGGAAATCATTATTATTTGTGGTTGTGAAGTCACACAACTTAGTATTTTCAGGGGTGGCCATTTTAGCAGTAGTAAATAAAGCAAACTAGATAAAGTAAATGCAAGTAAACTAATTTTTTTGTGTTTTTGATATAGCAAACAAGACAGTAAATAAAGTAAAGCTAGCAACTAATTTTTTTGTGTTTCGATATAATGCAGCAAAGTAGTAAATAAAATAAAGCAAGACAAAAACAAAGTAAAGAGGTTGAGAAGTAGAGACTCCCCTTGCAGCGTGTCTTGATCTCCCCGGCAACGGCGCCAGAAAATATGCTTGATGGCGTGTAATTCACACGTTCGTTGGGAACCCCAAGAGGAAGGTATGATGCGCACAGCAACAAGTTTTCCCTCAGAAAGAAACCAAGGTTTATCGAACCAGGAGGAGCCAAGAAGCACGTTGAAGGTTGATGGCGGCGGGATGTAGTGCGGCGCAACACCAGGGATTCCGGCGCCAACGTGGAACCCGCACAACACAACCAAAGTACTTTGCCCCAACGAAACAGGTGAGGTTGTCAATCTCACCGGCTTGCTGTAACAAAGGATTAACCGTATTGTGTGGAAGATGATTGTTTGCAGAGAAAACAAGTAAAAACAAGTATTGCAGCAGATTTGTATTTCAAGTATAAAAGAATGGACCGGGGTCCACAGTTCACTAGAGGTGTCTCTCCCATAAGATAAAAGCATGTTGGGTGAACAAATTACAGTCGGGAAATTGACAAATAGAGAGGGCATAATAATGCACATACATGTCATGATAAATATAGTGAGATTTAATTGGGCATCACGACAAAGTACATAGACCGCCATCCAACTGCATCTATGCCTAAAAAGTCCACCTTCAGGTTATCATCCGAACCCCTTCCAGTATTAAGTTGCAAAGCAACTGCACAACCGCATTAAGTATGGTGCGTAATGTAATCAACAACTACATCCTCGGACATAGCATCAATGTTTTATCCCTAGTGGCAACAAGCACAACACAACCTTAGGGGTTTCGTCACTCCCCCGTATATCAATGCGAGCATGAACCCACTATCGAACATAAATACTCCCTCTTGGAGTTACTAGCATCAACTTGGCCGCAGCCTCTACTAATAACGGAGAGCATGCAAGATCATAAACAACACATAGGTAATAACTTGATAATTAACATAACATGGTATTCTCTATCCATCGGATCCCGACAAACACAACATATATCATTACAGATAGATGATCTTGATCATGTTAGGCAGCTCACAAGATCCAACAATGAAGCACAATGAGGAGAAGACAACCATCTAGCTACCGCTATGGACCCATAGTCCAGGGGTGAACTACTCACTCATCACTCCGGAGGCGACCATGGCAGTGAAGAGTCCTCCGGGAGATGAATCCCCTCTCCGGCAGGGTGCCGGAGGAGATCTCCAGAATCCCCCGAGATGGGATTGGCAGCGGCGGCGTCTCTGGAAGGTTTTCTGTATCGTGGTTCTTCGCATCGGGGTTTTCGCGACGGAGGCTTTAAGTAGGCGGAAGGGCAACGTGGGGGGCCACACGAGGGCCCCACACCATAGGTCGGCGCGGCCAGGGCCTGGGCCGCGCCGCCCTATGGTGGCGGCTTCTCGTGGCCCCACTTCGACTCCTCTTCGGTCTTCTGGAAGCTTCGTGGCAAAATAGGACCCTGGGTTTTGATTTCGTCCAATTCCGAGAATATTTCGTTACTAGGATTTCTGAAACCAAAAACAGCAGAAAACAACGAATCGGCTCTTCGGCATCTTGTTAATAGGTTAGTTCCAGAAAATGCACGAATATGACATAAAGTGTGCATAAAACATGTAGGTATCATCAATAATATGGCATGGATCATAAGAAATTATCGATACGTCGGAGACGTATCAGGCGCCGCCGGGATGTTCATTTCGCGGGAGGCGTTCGAGATAATCCCTAAACTCTACTTCTTCCTACTCCACAACTTCGGTTCCGGCGTCGCTGCTTCCTTGTTTAGTGGCTTCCCCGGCTCGTTGATCTGCGTCGTTTGTTTCCTTTGGCATCTCGTCACTGGTTTCATGTACGCCGGTCTACTTCGCGGTTTCCTGCTCCCCCTCGCGTCTTCTCTTTTCAGCTTCGGTCGTGCCATTGCCAGCTTCTTGTACGGTGGTTTTCCGTGTAGTTTCTTCATCCCCGTCGCTTCTTCTCTTTTGAACTTCGGTGGTGGCGTCGCTGCTTTCGTGTATGTTGGCCTTGTTCGTAGTTTCCTCTTCCCCCTTGTGTATTCTCTTCTGAGCTTCGGCGGAGGCGTCGCTGGCATCATGTACACTGGCCTTGTTCGTGGGTTCTTCATCCCTGTTCTGTCTTCTCTTTTGAGCTTTGGAGGAGAAGTAGCTGGCATCATATATAAGAGCATCTCCAGTCGCGTCCCCCAAACCGTCCCGCAAACCGCGCCGGATCGAGTGTTTAGGGGACGTGTTTTATTTGTGCCGCGTTTGGGGGACGTCGCTCCCCAGCCGCGTCCCCCAAACGCCGCCCCCAATCAGAAATTCAAATAGATGCATTCAAAAGAGATCGTTCCCGTCGATTCGTCGCAATCAGAGTAGCGGCGATCGATCAAAGTACTGGGCGCACGATCATATTACAGACCGGTGGTGCATGCAAATTAGAAGAAGGGGAAGGGGTTGGGCGACGGCGTCGTATCCCGAGTCGACGCAGGCCCGTCGAGCACGATGACCTCGTCGCGATCTGCCTGTTGTTGTGCATGGTGCGTCTGCTCCGTCGCCGACGCAGAGGCCGACGCAGGTGTAGCAGTAGAAGACGCGTCAGCCTGCTCTTGCTGCGCTGTCGCTGCCGCCGATGCCGCTGCCAGGGCCGTCGCGTCCGCCGCCGCCATTTTAGCTTCGATGTCGTCGAGGATCTGGCCTTTGAAGAAGTTGTGCGCCGCTCGCGTCCGGGGAGACATTCCCTCTGTCGACGTTCTCAGCAGGGACATGTCGTCCCCGCGTTTCTTGAGCTCCAGCCTTCTCCTCTTGCCTCTTGAGCAGCTCGGCCCACCTTTGGTCGGCCTTCTTGTCGCGGGAGATAAAGGTCGAGGAGACGTCGGCGAGGCATTTCGTGATCGACGCCTGCGTCTTCTCGGACGACGCAGCGTCGGCCAAGGCGGCCTTGGCAGCCTTGTTGCCGTAGGACGCCCTCGTCGAGTTGCCGGCGGCGCGTCCATATCAATGGCGTCCTTCCCCTTGGACAGCGACAAGCGCGTCAACCGCCATTTCTCATTCATTTTGAGCTTGCCATAGCAATGCATGAGCACGAAAGACTTGTGACCTTCCGAGTTCCTCGAGTACAATTCCATGGCCCTATCAAACTAACCAAAGGAAGCAGAGTCATTTCATCGAACACAATGTAGGCGCTACGAATTATGGAAGAAAGAGTCGTACCAGTTGGGCGACGTCGGCGCCGCTGTCGCCTCTGGTCTGTAAGTCCCGATGGTACCCATGGAAGGAGTTCACCGACGCCTGGATGATGGCCCATCGCGTCGACATTGCCTTCTAGCTCCTCTTCATTGGCACTTTCTTGTACTCGCTGTTGATGAGCTCGCGCTCATCGAACTCGGCCTTGATCCTTGCCCAATACTTCCCGCTTTTTTGGTTGGCGCCGATGATGGAGTCATGGCTCACCGTCGCCCACGACTCGCACAGACAAAGATCTTCCAGAGGCGTCCACTTCGGGCCTCGTGTGCCCGACGCCTTCTTCTTCTTCTTCTTCGTCCTCACGCCGTCCGCGTCTACCTCCACGAGATCATCGTCACCGGCACCCTCGTCGTCCTCTTCCTCGCCGCCCTCTTCGTCCTCATCGTCGTCCTCCTCGTCGTCCTCCACCCCGTCCTCTTCCTCGGCGTCCTCCTCCTCAACCCCGTCGTCCTCCTCAGCACCGGCACCGTCGTATTCAAGCGGACCCCTGCGGCCGGTGAAAGGGCCGCCGTCCGGACCGGGTCCTGGCTCGCGCTGCTCGTACGCCGGGGAGTAGAGGTTGTTGGGGTTGAAGCCGCCGTGCGGCAGCGCATCCTGGTAGTGCGGCGACAAGTTAGGCGTCACGCACCCGGGAGTGCCGGAGGGGCCGTCGTTGTAGAAGGCGGATGACGACGGCGAGAAGACTCCCGGAACGTACACCGGCACGTTCGTACTATATGGGCTCGCATTGGTGGCGGCGATACACCCGGCAATTATGTGCTGGTGCTGGCGCGCCGCCAGAGCCTTCTTCTCCAGCTCCGCCGCCCTCCGTCCTTTCCGCTCCGCCGTCGATAGCTTCCGGCGCAGGCAATCTTGCTGCCATTGATCGTCGGTCCATCCTTCAGGCTTCTTCTTCAAAGCCGGCGCCTTCCGCGGCCTCGCGAACGGCGCTGTCGCCCCTTTCGTCCCATTGCCCGGCGGCTTCTTGGCCGCTTTCTTCGCCATCTTTTTGGGGGCTGTCGGCCGCACCATGTGGAGAGGGTAGCGCCGGCGGGTGGACGGCGGGAGGGAGAAACAAATCGGCGGGATATGAGAAATGAATCGGCGGCGGGATATGTTTTGGGAGGCCTGAAATGCGCAGCGGTATAGGCGCGATTTGGCGGGAGCGGCGGGATTTGGCGGGAGTGTGAGACGAATTTTCCCTGTGCCGCTGACGGGTCGGGCCCGCGTCGGTTCGCCTCGCTTTTCGTTGTGTCCGGCGTCCCCGGTGCGTCCCCTGTGGGACGGGGACGGGCTCGGGGCGTCGCCGGACAAAAATGGCCTTTGGGGGACGCGGCTGGAACGCATTTTCTGTCCCGCGCGCCCCAAATCCCTTTGGGGAACGCTTTGGAGGACGCGACTGGAGATGCTCTAATGGGCTGGTTTGCGGTTTCTTCATCCCTGCCGTGTCTTCTATTGTGAGCTTTGGAGGCGGCGTGGCTAGCTTCATCTATGATCTTCTTTCTCGTGATTTCTTTATCCCATTCATGATTGGTCTTCTTGTCGCACGAGTCATGGGTTTTCTTTCCAGATGACTGGCGACTACATACATCGCGAGCGCGCGCGTCAGTGCTACCGTGGCCTGAGGCAGGCGTGTGCGTAAAATGTTCGTAGTGCATTTTGATCACTATCTCTCATAAGTGGTGTCTGGTTAAAATGATCTCAGTATGTGCTAAATGTGTATTGCAGTTTCCAGTGTGTTACTTACATGCGCGTCGTATTGAGCAGATGCGGTACATACTACATAACGTCACATGATGAAAAATGAAAAAAAAAAACTATACGTCAAAGGCAAAAAAAAAAAAAAAAAAAAAGGTGAGCTCCGATGCCCTATTCCTATAGAATGCCCATAAAAGATTAAATCAGACCCTAAAATTGCCTTCCGAGCTGCAAATATAAGACACCAAACGTGTGCTGCAAACAAATTGGGACACTCGGCGACCACCAACTGCCTTGTGTGTGCTTCCATTATGCTACCCTGTGCGACCGCTTCCCACTGCCGCTAGCCGAATTCCCGCCAAATTTATCGGGGATTGCTCCTCCATCGCTCCATGGTCACCCTCTGGCCCCATCCCGCCTCACTTGCCTCCTTTGGTAGCTTGAGATGGATAAACATGACCCCTAGACGACGTGAAAATCTGCACATCGCCAAGATAATTTAGCCAATTACAGCTCGTAGATGCCCTCCGCCGGTCATCTGTGGTGCCACGCCACCCCGACAACAACAATTTGGCAGCTGTTAGGTGTCACGCGGGCGCATCTGACACGATCGATGGGTGCCACTGACCGCCTGCGATCACAACGTTGACGCTACTTAGGCTCCCACTGGCCTTGTTCCTTCGCCCTTCGGCTGACTCAACCTCCTAACGCTGAGAGGTTGCGGAGGGCTAGGGTTGAGGGACACAACCACTTGATGCTCACTATTTTGCGGGGTCACCATTATACTTCCTCCATTTTTATTTACTTCGTGTTCTAGATTTAGTCCAAAACATACTTTGTCAAGTTTGACCAGGAATATAAGAAAAAATATTAACATTGATAATACCAAATGTCATAATATAAAAAATCGACTCTAATATTATAGATTTTACATTATAGAAGCTTATATTTTTCCTAAATATTTTAGTTAAACTTTATAAAATTTGACTTAGACTAAACCTAGAACGCGAAGTAATTATGAGGGAGTATCATTTATTTCTACCATGAGATTTGTGATTCCGGTTTCCATAATGATCTTCGTAATTAAGGATCTCATTGAGAAGTGGTGGTCATGGTTTGGCGAGCAAAGACGCTAGCTCCATCTTGTATGTGATGAATTAGTATGTTGTATGCGATGAACCTTGAGTATTTGTGAGTTGATTTGAGTGAAACTTGATCATGAACTATCTGTGTAATAGTGATGTAATAATGTAATATTAAGTATAATTTGGATTTTATTTGTGTTTTAGAATCATTTAAATATGAGTTTTATGATATTCGTGTCATATATGCTTGCAATTTTAAATATAGGACACAAGGTGTGGTGCCCTATTTTATAACATCTGAAATTTCTCCCGTGACATATTGTACATGATCTGAAATTGGTGCCCTATATTTCGTACACTAATAAAGTGTCAAAACCAAAAAGTGGGACATTATAATCTAAAATCTGTACTCCCTCCGTTTCAGTTTACTAGTCCTACGTGTATTTCTAACTCGCCAATTTAACCTATTTAACATAAGATATATATTATAAAAAAAATATACCATTAGAAAATTTAGATTTTGTACATTCTAATGATATAATTTTTATGTTATATAATTTATATTATATAAATTAAATTAACGATCTAGGTACACGTGCATGCCTAGTAAACACTCAGATAGAGGGAGTACTCCATACAGCATGAAGTATATGCGACGGTCCTGTTTGCATGACTATTCTATGCACCGCAAAAGAAAGTCCCAGGTATACGAAGTGACCATGGAATACATGAAACGGTTGTGTATGGACTCCATGCAGCATGGCGTATATGCGACGGCCCTGTTTGCATTCCACCTTGTGGTTACACTGGAATTTCAACGGAGTCGCTTCGTACTTACTGCCTGAGTGAATACCTCGTCTTCCGCTTCCTAGCTCCAAACTCTTCCTCTCCCGAGGAACAAACAAATGCACGGACGGCGTACAGTGCTGACCTAGAATATATAACCAGATGTATTGGCGCATTGCCATTCTCATCAGTCGTCTCTTCCGTTTCTGCAACTCCCAGTCCCATACGGCCACACTAAACGTACTTTCGGATCGAACGATCGATGGGGGTTCCTGCGGGTTTCATCTTCGGCGCAGCCGCGGCCGCGGTGATCGCCGTGGGCGCGTACATGTTCTTCTGGCCGGCATCGGCGGCCGTGGCCATGATGAAGGCCCCCGGATCCGGAGGGCTGCTGATTTCCCGCCTGGCGTTCGAGGCCAACCCGCAGCGCTACTACTACCTCCTCCGCACCGCCGGTGCCGCGGTGGCTGCTGCCGCTTTCGCTCCGTGAGGTGATTCGTAAGCTATAGTATCGAAATCCTCCGCCGTATCTACTGCTCGGTTGTCAAATGTATTATCCGCCTTTGTCTACAATTACCTCTGTACTGCACTGGACTGCTAAACCTCTACGAATGCATTTGGTTCGCGCTTTTCTGCCCGTTATCCAATTATTACAGCGCAATCAGATACTGATAATCACAGTTCAAAAGAAAAAAGATACTGATAACCATGTTTGGTTCACTCATCGACTGCAGTACAACACAACACACAAGCAGGCACGCATACTACACACACTCATAGAGTCCACACACGCGAATCGTACATCCACATGGACCTGTTAAATTCAGAAACTAATCCAAATATGTCGACAGTCCGATTCACGGAGCCGCAAACCCTGTGCCCCCAAACTTCTCACGGACGATCTCATTCAGCCGTGACGCCAACGTCATGTGGTTCACCACGGCCATGGCTGGCGTCATGGGCTCGCCTCTCATGTCCTCCCCGCCAGGCCGCCGGGCTGGCCGCCGCAAAACGTTGGCTGGCATGGTCATCAATAAGGCCAGGGCTTGCTCCTACTCCCTCAGCCGTGCCAGCTCAAAGGTCAAGGCGCGCCGTCATGCCGCTCCGGTGGCGCGGAAGGCTCTCTCCTCTGCAGGACGATGGGCATCGTCAAGGATGGAGAACTAGTCACCGAGCAAGTCATGCAGGAGTTCTCCAGGCATTTCAAGGGACAGATACCGGACCAGGTGATGGACGCCTTCCGTGGCCTTTTCAAACTTGACGACCCTGTGAGGCTGTGACGATCGCCGCTGATCAGGCCATTGTCGCTCAAGGCGGCGCGGCTGGACTAGACCTGGAGATCCATGCGGATCAGGCTGATGATGTTTGAGCTGTTTGAGTTGCATCGGTCCGCCCTGAGTATCATTTTCTTCTATGTTACGTACTCTTCCAAAGCTTGTACTGAGTGTGCTACTCTCCGGCCAGGCCGGGTGTATGTTGTTCCAACCTGTTCTCGCTAGAATCTGCAAGCAAGGGTGTTGCACCATCCTGGGTACTGTTAGCTATATGCGTCTTATGCCCTTCCTTGCTTTGTTCTCCAGAGCCACACATTGCTCACTATGTTAGAGCAACTTATCAACATCTTGTGCTGGAACGTTCGGGGACTCAACGACTACAATAGATGTATTACTGTCAATGAGATCATTGGGCAACCACTTGTCACATTGCTTGCTTACAAGAGACCAAATTAGAAGCCATCTCTCAGTTTGAGGCCTCCTTCCTTGGAGCAAACCGGTTGTGCGGCTTCGCTGACCGCCCGGCCATTGGTACCAGGGGCGGTATTCTCCTCCTTTGGGATGATACCAAAGTGCAAGTCTCCGACATTGTCGCTTCCGAGTTTTGTCTCTCAGTCTCAGTCCGCATCATCAACTCCGACCGCGACTTCAAAATCACAACCGTCTATGGTCCTACGGCCTCTAATAGGAAAGATGACTTCTTCACCGAGTTGATCACTCATAAACCCCCTACCGGCGTACGGTGGCTTGTCCTTGGCGATTTCAATCAAATCCATCGTGCACGAGATAAGAACAAGAGAAATGTCAATAGAGGCCGTATCAACCGTTTCCGTTTGGCCCTCCAATCTTGTGAGCTCAAGGAGGTGCATTTGCAAAATAGGCGTTTCACTTGGAGCAACGAGAGACTTAACCCGACCATTTGCAAGCTCGATGCCTTCTTCTGCAACTCCGAGTGGGACTTATGTTTCGATACCCATGTTCTTCATGCGCTCTCCTCCGCCTTGTCGGACCATTGCCCGCTCCTACTCGCCGATGATAGCGGTCCTCGTAGACCAAGGTCCTTCAAATTCGAAAACTTTTGGGTTAGGGTGCCCGGTTTCCATGAGGTTGTTCAAGCCGCTTGGGATGAGCCCTCCGATCATGTGGAGCCTTGCCATATCCTTCACCACAAGCTTCACGTTACGGGCAAGCGACTATCCTCTTGGAGCCGTGGCATTTTTTCTAATGCTAAGACGCTCTTCCATGCTGCCCTCCTCGTCATCCTACACTTCGACATTGCCCAAGAGGCTAGAACTCTCACCGACGACGAGCATGACCTTCGCGCTCGCCTTAAGAGGAGGGTTGTGAGCCTTGCTATGGTGGAGCGAGCGAGGAAAAAGCAATGCGCTCGAATTGCAAACATCAAGGAAGGGGATGCTAACACCAAATTCTTTCACTTGAGAGTCAACGGTCGAAGACGGAAGAATCACATCCACAGGCTAAAGTACAACAACGGTTGGGTCACCGACCATGACACTAAGGAGCATATTATTTTCTCCCACTTCTCCATGGTCATGAGGAGAGGAGATTCTAGAAACCGGAATTTTAATTGGGAGGCCATGGTCTTTGAAAACCCGGACTTGCAACACTTGGGGGACCCCTTCACCGAGGAGGAAATTCTTCTTGCCATCAAACTTTTGCCGGGTGATAAGGCCCTGGGCCCGGATGGCTTCACGGGCCTATTCTTCAAGAAGTGTTGGTCGGTCATTAAGGAGGACCTTTTGAGGGTGATACACCAATTTGGCAACCTTCATGTGTCCAATTTGCATTGGCTCAACTCCGCAAATGTAGCTCTTTTGCCCAAGAAGGAGGGCGCCGAAGAGATCTCCGACTTTAGGCCAATAAGTCTTATCCACTCCATTGCCAAAATCATCACCAAAGCCCTTGCTATTCGCCTTGGCCCATCGATGGATGGCCTCATCTCAAATGCCCAAAGTGCTTTCATCAAGAGAAGGAGTATACATGACAATTTCCTCTATGTCAAAAACATGGCAACAAGATTGCACAAAAACAAGACCCCGAGCCTCCTTTTCAAGCTCGACATTCGCAAAGCTTTCGACTCTCTTAGATGGTGTCAACACCCGGATTTTTAAGTCCGGATGCCCTATTACATCATACATCGCAATCCCAGGAAGATTGTTTTTGCGAGACATAATAGTAAGTAGTTCAGAGTCATCATTTATTACAACACATAATGTCTTACAACAAGGGATCACATGATCCAATATTACACAAATAGATTGTTCAACATCACAAATAAGTAGCGGAAGCGTAGTAGTAGTGGACTATCTATTCCACAGGCAACGCTTGACGTTAGAAGACGATCCTAGTTATCGTAGACGTCCTGTTGTCCGTCATCCTGATACTGTGGCTCCTCTTCAAAGTCTAGCATCTGAATAGCCAGGGCAAAGCCATGAGTACTTTAAAGTACTCGCAAACTAATACTAAGGTAGAAACATATTAAGTGTAGTAAGGGGTGCTAAGCTCTAGGTTTATTTGCATAAAGCCAGGTTTTAATTTGATAAACATTTAGTAAAGACCCATCATTTGCTAGACTAACTCAAGTGGGAACATTAGTGTCATTCCCACAATTCATTTGGGATCCAAGTCAAATCACCATTCAAATTCATCATTCCTTTTCAAAATTCTGATAACGGAAATAGTATGGCCTTTCCAACCGTCCATAACCGTGGACACGGCTATTCGAATAGGTTTAACACTCGCAGAGGTTGTACTCTTGTGCCACAACTTTTGATTACATCCGTCGAGGATAACCCCGAATCATCGTAACTCAGTACGCGGATCATCAACCTTAACCTTTCACTTATATGTCCTAGTATAGGCACCTCTCCCCATGAGCTTGGCCTCCCGGTGAAAACCAACCGTTAACCCGGGAACCGCACGGGCTTGGGTCGTACATTCACCTCATATTCACATTATTTCTCATATACGGAGGCAGCCTCGGCGTAACCCCTATGATGCTTGTTTAGAGGGAACCCATACTAAAATACACAAGTTTCTAGTTAAGCCCTACCCATAATCAGGTATTGTGGGGGTACTTGTATAATTGGAAGGGTATCGCATTCAAACCCATATCAGTTTTATATCAAAAATCACCATCTTCTCTTGGTCATATTCACCTTCAAAGTCATTCAATGGAATGAATCATCATTCCAAGGTTTCAAATTCATTTCAAAGTCACATGTTCCCATCTAGAGTAGTCAAATTTTATTTGATTAGCACTAGCAACTATCTCATGAGGGGTGTTATCTAGCTTTGAGTGTTTCTAAGCTAACCTTTAATAATCTTGTTCTACTCTATACCAAGTGAATCATAAATCAAAAAGTACTTTGAAGTAAATAAGCAAAAATAATTGCAAGGTAAAAACATGGGATAGGTAATACATAAAGATTAAATGGGTGATGGTGCCTTGCTGTTGTAGAGCTTTGCATCATGGTGGTTAGCAAGAGTATTAGCTTGCCTTGAGCAGAGTAGTTATCGAAGTTCTCCTCTTCTTCTTGGGAGTAGGCTTCCTTCTCTTGATACTCCTCGTTACTAGCGTCTATATACGAATACGAGGTATAAATACTAAACCAAGCTCACATACTAAACTAAAAAGACTCAAAAGAGTTCACACACTAATCCTATCATCAATCAAACATGGCATGGTGGATTACTTGATTGATTCTTTTTTAAGAGATAAATAATTTCCTCTCATTATTCTTATTTCTTTAATTTGGTATTTAGATCCTTAGAGAAATTAATTTCTTCTTATTACATCCATTAAGATTTAATCTCTTCATATAATAATCAGGTATGAAATATAGGTTGACCAAAGTCAACATCCCATATCTATTATATGTGAGTATAATTTAATTGAGGTGCTACACTTCACATAGTTTAATACTATCATGTAAATGAATTAAAATCTCTAAGTAATAATTATCAGAGGTTCATTAGCCTAAGTCATTCCCCCTGGTTATATTACTTAGGATCAAGATTTAAATGAGAGGGTAGCTCTCATATCATTTGTTGAGTTTGAATTCCAAAATTTAATGCACTAGTAATGGCTACATAGCCACTATTTTGATCCAGTACATGATCATGCAAAATAACTTGGCTATATTATTACATAAACAATTAAATAACATCAATTGTGATTTATGATAGTTGGAATCAACTCAAAATCAAATTTGGTTGAATTTTAAATTAAGTTTCAAGTTGCAAAAGTCCCTGACTTGTTATTTTTAGCATTTAAATTATACTACGAATTAGGAGATGGGACCAGTGGCATTTGATAGATAATTTCGTTGGCTTTCCAACGGTATAAAGTTTGCTAGATTTGGTTTGGTAGATTTCAAATTATTCAAAAATTACTAAAGCATCTGCAGGACAAATTTCAGTTTGAATAAAACTAAGATTTGAAAACTTGGGCTAGGCGGGAAACACTATTGGGCCGAAACGGATTTGAACTACACTGCGCAGCCCAACAAGCATCTGGTGCCACTGGGCTGCCCTGACGAGGTGGGGGCCACCCGTCAGTGGCTCTTAGTCGAGCGAAACGGTACGCGTGCTGCAAACCGTCGGATTAGAAACAGATCGGGTGGTCGAGGATCGTCGTCGTCTCCGACGGGATCCCGACGTGCCGGCGGCGTGACTGGGGGGTCGGAGAGCATACCAGGCCGTTGCAGGTGGTGGGCAAGCTGCGCGGAGAAGTGGTAGTCGATGAGGAAGCCCCTGGTGCAGTGGTGGAGCTCGGCGAGGCTCCAGGCGAAGCAGAACTTCCGCGGGCTCCGGCGGACTCGAGCTCGCGATTCGAGTAGCTCCGGCGGTGAGAGGTGAAATTGGTTGGGGGAGATTGCTCAGTGAGGAGAGGGGAGTGAGTTGTGTGAAGAGAGGAGGAGCCGATCGTATCTATTTATAGCGTGCGGGAGGTGGCCGAGTGTGCTGTGGAGGAGCGGCCATGGCGCGGTGTTTGGGGTGCTCGAAGGGGCAAGTGAAGGACGGCATCGTGTAGGCGTCGTCCTGGCGATGCTCTAGGTGCAGCGGGCGCAGCGAGAGGACGACGGGATCGCTCGGGCGCGTGCGATGATCATTACAGTACCTGCGGTACTTCGCCGGCGAGGACGACGGTGACGAGGCAGCCGCAGTCGCTCGAGTGGGTCTAGGTGGTAGAGGGCGTGGAGGCGGTGCTCGTTCCAGGGATAGGGATGCAGGGGGAGGACGATCGCGCTCGAGTGCGCGACGTACTGGCGCGTCCAAGGCGCGCTCACCGCGTCGACTGGCAAGGTTTTGGGCGTGCGGGCGTGTCTGGCTTGGCCAATGCCGTGCGTGCGCGAGGCTCGGCCGTGCATGGTCATGATCAGCCAGCTGTGGAGATGCTCCAGGACAAGGGCTGGGTGAGAGAGAGGTGATGGCGTGTATTTCACACGTTCGTTGGGCAACCCCAAGAGGAAGGTATGATGCGCACAGCAGCAAGTTTTCCCTCAGAAAGAAACCAAGGTTTATCGAACCAGGAGGAGCCAAGAAGCACGTTGAAGGTTGATGGCGGCGGGATGTAGTGCGGCGCAACACCGGAGATTCCGGCGCCAACGTGGAACCTGCACAACACAACCAAAGTACTTTGCCCCAACGAAACAGTGAGGTTGTCAATCTCACCGGCTTGCTGTAACAAAGGATTAACCGTATTGTGTGGAAGATGATTGTTTGTAGAGAAAATAGTAAAAACAAGTATTGCAGCAGATTTGTATTTCAGTATTAAAGAATGGACCGGGGTCCACAGTTCACTAGAGGTGTCTCTCCCATAAGATAAAAGCATGTTGGGTGAACAAATTACAGTCGGGCAATTGACAAATAGAGAGGGCATAACAATGCACATACATGACATGATAAGTATAGTGAGATTTAATTGGGCATTACGACAAAGTACATAGACCGCCATCCAACTGCATCTATGCCTAAAAAGTCCACCTTCAGGTTATCATCCGAACCCCCTCCAGTATTAAGTTGCAAACAACAGACAATTGCATTAAGTATGGTGCGTAATGTAATCAACAACTACATCCTCGGACATAGCGCCAATGTTTTATCCCTAGTGGCAACAGCACAACACAACCTTAGGGGTTTCTGTCACTCCCCAGGTGTCAATGCAGGCATGAACCCACTATCGAGCATAAGTACTCCCTCTTGGAGTTAAAAGTAAAAAACTTGGCCAGAGCCTCTACTAGAAACGGAGAGCATGCAAGATCATAAACAACACATGTATAATAACTTGATAATTAACATGACATAGTATTCTCTATCCATCGGATCCCGACAAACACAACATATAGAATTACGGATAGATGATCTTGATCATGTTAGGCAGCTCACAAGATCCAACAATGAAGCATAATGAGGAGAAGACAACCATCTAGCTACTGCTATGGACCCATAGTCCAGGGGTGAACTACTCACTCATCACTCCGGAGGCGACCATGGCGGTGTAGAGTCCTCCGGGAGATGATTCCCCTCTCCGGCGAGGGTGCCGGAGGCGATCTCCTCGGATCCCCCGAGATGGGATCGGCGGCGACGGCGTCTCTCAGTAAGGTTTTCCGTATCGTGGCTCTCGGTACTGGGGGTTTCGTCACGGAGGCTATTTGTAGGCGGAAGGGTAGGTCAAGAGGCGGCACGAGGGCCCCACACCACAGGGCCGCGCGGCCAAGGGGGGCCGCGCCGCCCTAGGGTGTGGCCCCTCGTGGCCCCTCTTCGTCTCTCCTTCGGACTTCCGGAAGCTTCGTGGAAAAATAGGCCCCCGGGCTTTGATTTCGTCCAATTCCGAGAATATTTCCTTACTAGGATTTCTGAAACCAAAAACAGCAGAAAACAAAGAATCGGCACTTCGGCATCTTGTTAATAGGTTAGTTCCGAAAATGCACGAATATGACATAAAGTGTGCATAAAACATGTAGATAACATCAATAATGTGGCATGGAACATAAGAAATTATCGATACGTCGGAGACGTATCAGCATCCCCAAGCTTAGTTACTGCTCGTCCCGAGCAGGTAAAACGATAACACAGATAATTTCTGAAGTGACATGCTATCATAATCTTGATCATACTATTTGTAAAGCATATGTAGTGAATGCAGCGATCAAAACAATGTGTATGACATGAGTAAACAAGTGAATCATAAAGCAAAGACTTTTCATGAATAGCACTTCAAGACAAGCATCAATAAGTCTTGCATAAGAGTTAACTCATAAAGCAATAATTCAAAGTAAGGGTATTGAAGCAACACAAAAGAAGATTAAGTTTCAGCGGTTGCTTTCAACTTGTAACATGTATATCTCATGGATATTGTCAACATAGAGTAATATAATAAGTGCAATAAGCAAGTATGTAGGAATCAATGCACGGTTCACACAAGTGTTTGCTTCTTGAGGTGGAGAGAAATAGGTGAACTGACTCAACATTGAAAGTAAAAGAATGGTCCTCAAAGAGGAAAAGCATCGATTGCTATATTTGTGCTAGAGCTTTGATTTTGAAAACATGAAACAATTTTGTCAACGGTAGTAATAAAGCATATGCATCATGTAAATTATATCTTATAAGTTGCAAGCCTCATGCATAGTGTACCAATAGTGCCCGCACCTTGTCCTAATTAGCTTGGACTACCTAGATTATCACCGCAATACATATGCTTTAACCAAGTTTCACAAAGGGGTACCTCTATGCCGCCTGTACAAAGGTCTAAGGAGAAAGCTCGCATTTGGATTTCTCGCTTTTGATTATTCTCAACTTAGACATCCATACCGGGACAACATAGACAACAGAGAATGGACTCCTCTTTTAATGCTTTAAGCATTTGACAACAATTAATTCTTTTCTCATTAGAGATTTGAGGATGTTTGTCCAAAACTGAAACTTCCACCATGAATCATGGCTTTAGTTAGCGGCCCAATGTTCTTCTCTCACAATATGCATGCTCAAACCATTCAACTCGGTGTAGATCGCCCTTACTTCAGATAAGACGAACATGCATAGCAACTCACATGAAATTCAACAATGAGTTGATGGCGTTCCCCGATGAACATGGTTATCGCACAACAAGCAACTTAATAAGAGATGAAGTGCATAATTACATATTCAATACCACAATAGTTTTTAAGCTATTTGTCCCATGAGCTATATATTGCAAAGGTGAATGATGGAATTTTAAAGGTAGCACTCAAGCAATTTACTTTGGAATGGCGGGAAAATACCATGTAGTATAGGTAGGTATGGTGGACACAAATGGCATAGTGGTTGGCTCAAGTATTTTGGATGCATGAGAAGTATTCCCTCTCGATACAAGGTTTAGGCTAGCAAGGCTTATTTGAAACAAACACAAGGATGAACCGGTGCAGCAAAACTCACATAAAAGACATATTGAAAACATTATAAGACTCTACACCGTCTTCCTTGTTGTTCAAACTCAATACTAGAAATTATCTAGACCTTAGAGAAACCAAATATGCAAACCAAATTTTAGCATGCTCTATGTATTTCTTCATTAATGGGTGCAAAGCATATGATGCAAGAGCTTAAACATGAGCACAACAATTGCCAAGTATCACATTACCCAAGACATTTATAGCAATTACTACATGTATCATTTTCCAATTCCAACCATATAACAATTTAACGAAGGAGAAACTTCGCCATGAATACTATGAGTAGAAACCAAGGACATACTTGTCCATATGCTACAGCGGAGCGTGTATCTCTCCCATAAAGTGAATGCTAGGATCCATTTTATTCAAACAAAACAAAAAACAAAAACAAACCGACGCTCCAAGAAAAAGCACATAAGATGTGATGGAATAAAAATATAGTTTCGGGGGAGGAACCCGATAATGTTGTCGATGAAGAAGGGGATGCCTTGGGCATCCCCAAGCTTAGACGCTTGAGTCTTCTTGATATATGCAGGGGTGAACCACCGGGTGCATCCCCAAGCTTAGAGCTTTCACTCTCCTTGATCATGTTGCATCATACTCCTCTCTTGATCCTTGAAAACTTCCTCCACACCAAACTCGAAACAACTCATTAGAGGGTTAGTGCATAATAAAAATTCACATGTTCAGAGGTGACACAATCATTCTTAACACTTCGGACATTGCATAAAGCTACTGGACATTAGTGGATCAAAGAAATTCATCCAACATAGCGAAAGAGGCAATGCGAAATAAAGGGCAGAATCTGTCAAAACAGAACAGTTCGTATTGACGAATTTTAAAATGGCACCAGATTTGCTCAAATGAAAATTCTCAAATTGAATGAAAGTTGCGTACATATCTGTGGATCACTCACGTAAATTGGCATAATTTTCTGAGTTACCTACAGAGAATTAGACCCAGATTCGTGACAGCAAAGAAATCTGGAACTCGCGCAGATAATCCAAATCTAGTACTTACTTTTCTATCAACGGCTTAACTTGGCACAACAAAACACAAAACTAAGATAAGGAGAGGTTGCTACAGTAGTAAACAACTTCCAAGACACAAAATAAAAACAAAGTACTGTAGGTAAAAACATGGGTTGTCTCCCATAAGCGCTTTTCTTTAACGCCTTTCAGCTAGGCGCAGAAAGTGTATCTCAAGTAACATCAAGAGACGAAGCATCAACATCATTACCAGCGGTGTTGGGAGTTTTATTAATTTTAGGCCTATAGTAATTCTTTGGTTTAGGCACCTTAGAGACATACATGAATTTTT
>NC_061514.1:274639831-274658539 GCF_022539505.1 Lolium rigidum | reverse complement strand
CCTGCCCGCTCCGACGCCACCTCCTGCTGCCGCCGACCGAGGACGAGGAGGCGTCCTGGAGACTCCCTCGCGCGCCCTCCCTCTCGTCCCTATCCTCTTCTTCCTCCCCTGGCCCTCTCCTTCTCCTCTCTGCGCACGGGAGCAAACCCTAGCTCCGGCCATCTCCCTATCGCCGCCGTTGCCGGCCTCCCCGCGCCCAGCTGACACCGCCACGAGCTCCGCCCGGACTCCCTCGTCCTCCTCCGCCCACGCGCGCAGGTCGGGGGCCCCGAAATCGCCGTGGCCGCGCTCGTCTTCCCCGCAGACGCCAGCGCTCACCGGCGTCGATTCGCCGCCGTCCGGCCTCCTCCGGCGACGCCGTCAACCTCCACGTGCTCGCGGTGAGCTGCTGATGCTCGTGGTGCCCTCCTCCTCCCCGGATTCTTCCCCTAGCTCCGCCTCCACGCGAGCCTGCACGCGCGGCCGTCGGGCGTCGTCGCCGGCGACGCTCCGGCGACAATTAGCGGGCGGCGCCGCTACCAAATGGCTCGTCGCGTCGAGCTGCGTCGAATGCCCCCACGCGCGCGCCCTAATTTGGCCTCAATCGGCCGATTGATGCTCCACCTGCGAGCTCAAGGTCGTGCTGACATCATCGTGACGTCAGCATGACGTAATAAATCATTTTCTAATTCTGTTTAATTCCAGTAATTGTTTATTAATTCATATTAATTCAGAAAATGATGAATTTATATATCAATTTGATCAGAAAAATATTTCCTATTCGTTTATACATGTTTCATCCATGATTGAACCCATTAAATGTGGAGCTTAGTAGAAAACCCTAATACAACCCTCTCATATGGCGGTGTCCGGTGCCGGAACCCCTTTAATCTGACGATGCAATTAGGGTTTACCGAATTCCATTAATCTGACATGTCATTCATATTGTATGCGCATTGCATTATGCCATGTCGTGAATGTTTGTTTCCCTTTCCGGTATTTGGTTCTTCGCGATAGGATCTGAGCCGGAGTCCGACGTCAACGCCACCGAAGAACCGTACTCATCCGTCGAGGGACAAGGCAAGCCCTAACCTGGTTCATCTATGATTTCGAAATGCTTTTATTTGTGGTTCCTACATATCGCATACGATTCAAGCTGTCTTTTATCGATAGATAGAGTTACCCTATCCGTTGCATGTCCGACCTTTGTAGCCTCGATACCCTGATCCACTTGCTCCTAGCATAACTAGGTTTGGCATGTGTGCGTCGCGAGAGCCTTTATCTCTTATGCTTAGCCATGCTTAGTTTGTTACGCTACTACTCCGGTCTTCGGACTCGGAGCCTTACAATGAAATGAATCTAGCATGACAGGTTGACGTGGTAAGTATAGAGATGATGATGATAAACATGATTAAAGGCTCGGACGAGAGGCCACATTGGGATGTGGTGGGTTGTTTTGTTTCGCCGACCCTAGGAACCGAGTTCTCGCCTCTTGAACCAAGACCGAGCGTACAACCACACGAGGCCCTATTATGGTACCCTCTCGACTCACTAACTTGCCTAGTAGATTCCATGAGTCACATAGTTTGCGCGTTACCTGGTCATATGCATTGCATTTTGCTTGGGGGTTAAAGGTACATAACGAGCAGGTAAGCGTGGTCGTGGTGGCTGGGGGTTGCGGCCTATGGGGAAACCCACCTCGGCTCACATCGTTAAGGACCGACTTCGGGACTTGACCCGTTACGGCGGAATAATCCTTAGCGCGTGACTCATGGTCTCGGCGACAGCAAGGTAAAGGTCGTGGTCGACCACCCTCTGCCGGCTCTCCAAGGAAGAGAGCTAATATATATTGGCATTAAGAGTCGGTTGGCACGTGTGGGTAAAGTTGTGCACCCCTGCAGGGTTATGAATCTTTTCGAAAAGCCGTGTCCACGGTTACGGACGACTTGGGAACGGACGTGGAGATCATAGAGAACATGAACCTAACCGTAAAACTTGGCAATCAATGTGTGTTTACGGATATCTTCTCCGGGTGTTGAGGGGGTGATCCGAGGATAGTGGTTCGAGATGATGAAGATTGGTGGATACAACATGATGATCAATAGAGATAGAGATGTCGCTCTCTTATCCCCTTTCAAAGGTTACGAGTAGTCGAGCTTCTCTTCTCTCTTATCTTACAAAGCAAAACTGGCTTTACGCAAAAGAAGATCTACCAGAAAGCCCGCATACCCGCTTTGCTAAAAGGTTGTACTAAGTCTTGCTGAGTCCCTGTACTCAGCTTTGCATGCTTTTGTTTCAGATGAAGTTACTGCAGCCGAAGGTGGTTTCTACGTTAACATCGATGGTTAGTTTGGAGTTCCCGAGCAGCGACTGCGACTTATGGGCTGGGACGTCGCTTTATGTTATGGCTTCTTAAGCCCTTTGCTATCTTGTTATTTAGAATAACATAGTTTGCTTCCGTTGCTTGTTGAATGTTGGGTCAGTGACCTCTGCGTGTAATAATTTGGATCTTACTCTGTTAAGAGTTGTAATATATTCTTTTGAGTCCTAGAGTCACTGTTGTGTTACCGATTCTCTCACTGTAGTCTCTCGAGCCCAAGGTTAGGCTTATGTCGGACGAAGATCTGGTATTTGTCTAACCCTGATCCCGGGGGTGCAACAGTGGTGGCGGCGCGAGCAGTTGTGAACACGAGAAGAAGAAGAACGGCGAACGATTGAATGAAGGAGAATGCTAGGGATTTCTATCTCTTGGGGAACTTAAGGAAGGCTTCGTATTGTTAATGGGCCTTTTCTCCAGTTAATGGTTGCGGAAATCGAGGAGGTGCCTCGCTAACCGTGTAAAGAGGAGCAGGGATTTCTCGAAAACAGGGCTGGCAGGTTGCGTCTTATCAGTGAAAATCAAGGGGACAGAAAAACGACATCAATGACGTCATGAGGAATGATTGCATACAAAGAGATAACAAAGTATCGGGTGAACAACTTGAGCCTACGCACGGATTGCGAGCATCCGCACCTAGGTTCAGGGGCTACTCCCATCGGGAGCACTGGCGCGCACCCGACAGAATAAAGATTCGAAGGAAAGACGTGACTCGAGTCTGCACCTGGACGTAAGCGCCCGTGCTCAGACTCGGGGGCTACTCCCATCGGGAGCGCTGAACGCGCACCCGATAAAACTTTTTTCGCACTCCAGGATCATGCCCGGGGACTTGATTCTCGTGTAGGGTAACGTTGTTTTGCCATCGGCAGTTAACCAACAGAAGTTGGGCACGTTATTCGTTGTCCCTTGCATAAAGAAAATGTATCGGATGGTCTGCAAAGACTTGCAGGAAAAAACTTCAACGGGAGAAGATGTTCGAGTAGTACAACTTGAGTCTACGCACGGATTGCAAGCATCCGTACCTAGACTCGGGGCTACTCCCATCGGGAGCGCTGACGCGCACCCGATAGAAGATAGAAGAAAAGCAAGGATGATCAAGGAGAAAAACTTCGGAAGAAGATGTGCTCTAGTCTCTACCCGAACTATGTTCGGCTAGACACTCGGGGGCTACTGACGTGGGCATTACCCTTCGGGTAACCAATGTTGCTCTACCCGACGTGGTCCAACAGGAGGCCCATGGAGGAACCCGACGGCAAGATGGGCCACTAGGGCGGTGCGATGGAAGATTACTTGGAGTACAAGACGCGGAGGAAGCCGAACAAGGAAAGATTGGAGATATATCTACTGTAAACCTACTCGTACTCAATTAGATCTCTCGGGACCTGGCCACCTATATAAAGGCCAGGAGAGGGGCTATCGAGGGACACAATCAACCTTAGCAGTATTAGCCAGCAGAAGCTTAGAACTAGGTTACCCTAGCAACTAGCATCTCGACGATATTACAGCCGAACTATTCGGCACCCCATTGTAACCTGTTTTCATCATAATCAAGAACAGACAGGCAGGACGTAAGGGTTTTACCTCATCGAGGGCCCCGAACCTGGGTAAATCACTCTCCCCGCTTGTCTGTGTACCGATGTCTCGTGTCAGCTTGCAGGATTCCATTAACCCTAAGCCCCTATCGGAGGGCATTGCCGAGGAGCACCCTTCCAACTCTGCCCTTCCGCCTACTAATACTCTCCATCGCGAAAACCCTATTACCGAGAGCCACGATACGGAAAAAGTTCCAGAGACGCCGCCGCCGCCAATCCCATCTCGGGGGATTCAGGAGATCGCCTCCGGCACCCTGCCGGAGAGGGGAATCATCTTCCGGAGGACTCTTCATCATCATGATCGCCTCCGGACTGATGTGTGAGTAGTTCATCCTTGGACTATGGGTCCATAGCAGTAGCTAGATGGTTGTCTTCTCCTCTTGTGCTATCATGTTAGATCTTGTGAGCTGCCTATCATGATCAAGATCATCTATTTGTAATGCTGCATGTTGTGTTTGTTGGGATCCGATGAATATGGAATACTATGTCAAATTGATTATCAATCTATCATATATGTGTTGTTTATGTTCTTGCATGCTCTCCGTTGCTAGTAGAGGCTCTGGCCAAGTTGATACTTGTAACTCCAAGAGGGAGTATTTATGCTCGATAGTGGGTTCATGCCTCCATTGAATGCGGGACGATGTGACGAAAGTTCTAAGGTTGTGGATCTGCTTGTTGCCACTAGGGATAAAACATCAATGCTTTGTCTAAGGATATTTGTGTTGATTACATTACGCACCATACTTAATGCAATTGTCTCGTTGTTTGCAACTTAATACCGGAAGGGGTGCGGATGCTAACCTTGAAGGTGGACTTTTTAGGCATAGATGCATGTCGGATAGCGGTCTATGTACTTTGTCGTAATGCCCTGATTAAATCTCATAGTAGTCATCGTGATATGTATGTGCATTGTTATGCCCTCTCTATTTTTCAATTTCCCAACTGTAATTTGTTCACCCAACATGCCATTTATCTTATTGGAGAGACACCACTAGTGAACTATGGACCCCGGTCCATTCTTTTACATCTGAAATACAATCTACTGTAAACTCTGTTCTCTACTGTTCTTCGCAAACAAACATCATTTTCCACACCATACGTTTAATCCTTTGTTTACAGCAAGCCGGTGAGATTGACAACCTCACTGTTAAGTTGGGGAAAAGTATTGTAATTGTGTTGTGCATGTTCCACGTTGGCGCCGGAATCTCTGGTGTTGCGCCGCACTACACTCCGTCACCAACAACCTTCACGTGGCCCTTGACTCCTACTGGTTCGATAACCTTGGTTTCTTACTGAGGGAAAACTTGCTGCTGTACGCATCACACCTTCCTCTTGGGGTTCCCAACAGACGTGTGTCAACTACATGCCAGCAATCGCCAATTAATGTCTAGATCTGCCCTAGATCTAAAAATTTCAAGGCCAACCCAAACCGCCTTTGTGTTGGATATGTCAGTGGAAGACCTATGCAGATCCAGCTGGGTTTCCTAGGTGTTACAGAAGCAAAGGTGTCACTTCGTGCACTACATTACATCTACATTAGGATCCGCCCCTAATGAAGATGCCGAAAACGATGAGTCCATACTGGATGCTCTTGATCCCGAGATTGGTGAAATCTCACCCATGAGCTCATAGGAGTACGAGGCAGCCATGAAGAAGTACGACGCCGAGCTCATGGTAGTTGATCAACCACTCGCCACCCAACATGTCTTCGCGACTATGATGGAGCTAGCCGGATACGACACCGCTAATCAGAGCAACCTGGAGGTGGAACAAGAAGCACCTAAGGAGGATGTAGATATGGATGACGCACGTCAGAGCAATCCAGAACCTGCACCAAACCCTTTTCCACCTCAGCAAGATGTGTTTCCGCCCACAACCTCAAGATCCCCACATGGACTCAAAGATTATCCTAGCAGGTACAGAGAGCTGTTGGTCACACCCATCACGCTAGATCGTGTCAATTAGGTAACCAGGCTCGATGGGATGCGCGAAGAACTCCTCAAGGGGGCCAAGAACATTGAGGAAGAAAGCGCAAAAACTCTAAAGATGCTGGAAGACACTTTGAAGTACTAGGAGGACACTGCTCGAAAGGTGGAAGCGCTCTAGAAGCATCTCTGGATGGAATAAAAGCGGGCGCATGAATAAAAAAAGATGACAAAGCGTAGCGACAAGGTCGCTCCTCGCAACCTCAACTTCGGCAACGCTGCAAAATCACCCTTGTTGATCATAGGAAAGTATAGGGTGTGGTCGTGTTCATTTATAGGGATCAAGCTATTCCTATCAACAAGTTCAAATAGTCTAGTCACCAGTACTTTAGAGGATGAATAAAAGACCAAAACACAAAAGGTAGTAAACATCAAACTGTTGCGAGGAAAAATAACAAGTAGGTGAATGAGAGAGAGAGATCTTATATTATGTTTTTAATAGTTTTTGTGGTTTTATATAATCACGGAACAAGTGTACAAGCAGATGACAAGGAGTCCAAAATTAACAAGCCGAAAGCCTCACAGGTTCTCACATGTATAAGCACAAATACCTTACAGATATCAACCAATGATCACACATAGACAAGTCAAATCGATCTACAACCAAACAACAACAAGAGGAAGAGGATAGAGGGTTCACAACAACATTACAAGAATTGTATGATGGGGAAGACGTTGTTCTGGTGGCCCTCGACGATGATCCGGAGCAAGTGATGGTTCAGCAAAAGGGAAAAAGGGAAGAAGACGCCTAGGCATCCCTACCTCCAGATCTGGAACCCATCTCCTTGTTCTTCTTCCCGCTCTTTGGTTTGGTGGTGGTGGGTCATTGTCTTGTCTGCGGCTGCTTCCGGGTCTCTGTCAGGGTGTGGTTGGAACAATTCTCTTCTTCCCCTCCACTTGTTTGAATTCTTGCACAAGTAGGTCATTGATGGCGTGGCTTCCTTTCTTAATCCCTTATCTTTCTATGATTTTGTTCTAGATGACGTGGCAGAGGGTTTAAGGTGCCTTTTTGTACCAAATCTCCAAAGGATGCTTAAATGAATGAAAACTGTATATATGATAGTATTATATAAGTATAATATGAGTAGTAGCAAATGTAACAAATGTAGCTCAGATGGATTCAAAATATGAACAAAAATATCTGTCAAAACAAGGTTTGATCAACTCCCCGGCCCACACTTAAAATATTGCTTGTCCTCAAGCAAAGACAAGTGATTTTCGTACAGAGATTACAAAATTCCAATCATGGATAACTTCATATAAGACTGCATTTGACCAACAAGTTCAGAACTTAAGGCTGGGCCACTAGCATATGAAAAATATTAGTTGCAACTCCACTTGCAACTAAAAATTTCAGTTCCAACCCCACTTGCAACTGACAAAAGTTTAAGTTGCAACCCCATTTGCAACTGAAAAAAATATCATTTAAAACCACACTTACAACTAGAAAATGTATTAGTTACAACCACATTTGCCACTGGAAAAGTTCTCGGTTGCAGCCACACTTGCAAATGAAAAAAATCTCGGTTGCAACCACACTTGGAAGTAGATAAAATTTTAGTTACAACCACACTTGCAACGAAAAAATGTCCTAGTTGCAAATATTTGCAACCGCAATTTTTTTTTGACTTGCAACTGCAAAAAAAATTAGGTACAACCCGACCTGACTAAGGTCCACAAAAAAATTAAAAATAAAACAATTTTAAATTATACTAAAATAACCAAACAAAAACACACACATAAAAGCCACAAGAATAAAAAAAAACATCAGCTGGAAAAGGAAAGGGCTTTAGGCTGGATAAAGAAAGCAGCCCAAATAAATACACCCCATTTTAGCCCATCCGGGTAGCCCTGCTCAGAAAAAAATCCACTTACACGAATCTCCCCACACACACCTAATAGACTTGAAATTGAGTGATAACTAAGCTAGCTCCATAATCAAATATGTTCCTAGTTTAAGAGATTATGTAAGAATTATATGCACCATTAATATGTCTCGTACTATTTTGGTCTTTACATCTTGTTTTAGAGATCACCCTACCTTAGATTATTTTAGTGCTTTGCAACTATTTTTCACAAGTTGTGATTTGGACGAAATTCTGGATATCACTAAATTTCTGTCATGTCGTGACGGTGTTATATACTTCTAAAAATTCAGTGTTTATTATCACCTAGTAGTCTAGATCATATCATCTAGGAGAAAGAAACGTCCATCGATATCTCTGTCTAGCAGATCATGCATGAAATAATCATAATCCGTTGGTTGTAACTAATAGACTCGCAAATCGATGGATTTCACTAAGATTACTTGACATATGCAACATTTTTCGGAGATAGCAACACACTTAAGTAGATCGACGCAATGCACATGAGTGGCGCCAGATCAAGAGAGCACACTAACTCAACACACGAGACATTGTTGGGACTTGGGACATAACATGATAACAGATCAACAAAGCACACTAACTTAACTAGATCGATAAAAGCGACGGGTCTCTGGCAAGAGGACGGAAGAGGGGACGAAAAATAATTAGGACAGGCCTATAGAATTTTTTTTGACTATTTACATATATATTCAGTATCCTGAATGTTTTCAAGCGTACTAATATAACTTTTGCAGTGCCGGTTTATAGGGGATTCGTTAGAGTTGTTGTTATACCCGGAAGATAATTGTGCCACCTCCTAATGGATGTGCGTTGTTCGTCTTTTCTTCTGAGTGAGCCTTGTTTTAATTGCAGAGTGTGCTTGGTCCTAAAGCGATTATTCGTTTTACTGAAAAGATAATTCTTCGATGCATAGATATGTCCACTATATAGGGATATGCCGTTCAAAAGTTTAAAGCGTGATGATCTCAAATCAAATTGGCATCCGGAGTAATCGTAACAGCAAACTAGCTAGGTCCCGCTAAAAAGGGGAAAACGCTTCGGATCCGGCGGCCGATCGCTCGCCAGCGGTCGGTCGTCCTTGCTTGCTCCCATGCGGCCCTATATGGGCCTGCTTTTTCGGCCCAAAACTGGGGAGTGTTGCCTTTTTTAAAAATAAATCTATAGTGTTGTTTTCATATTGTAACAATTAGATAAAAATTTGTTGTAAAATCACATAACATAATTTGTAAGATTTTTCTAAGTGATATGTTACGAAAATGTGTGTTTCTTAATATGTTGTAAAAGCATGACTTTTTGTTGTAATTATTTGTGATTTTTGGTGTAATTGTTTTAGTTATGGACACCTTTTTTCGTAGAGATGTTGTACATGTTCGTTAGTTTTGTAATAGTTGTGTATAAAAGTTATAGAGAAAGCATGTCAGAGATGTTGTAATGTTTACCTGGGCGTTTGCCATAAATTATTTTGTTGTAATCGTCTATAATTTTTAGTAAAATAGCTGGTGATTTTTGTTGTAATTGGATATATATAAAATGTGTTATTTTTAACCAATTTTTCATAGTCACGAACACATGTTTTTTGTTGTTATAGCTTTTGATTTTTTATTGTAATTGCTGTCAATTTTTGTTGTAAACCAACCTATAGCAAAACAATTGTTGTTTAACCACTTTTTTATAAGACTATTTGTTTTTGTAATTTTTTTTTTGCAATATTACATATATTTTGTAAGCGGAGTGAGAGATTTTGTTGCAATATTATGTATGAGACTCGAATCAGTTGTAGAGTGGCAGTTTTGTCAAAAATATTGAGAAGGTGAGACTCAAAGAAACATACCCTTTCTGGTTAACTGGGGATGTAAGGACTGCGGGTTGAGTTTACAAAAATTAGGGGGAAAACGCAAAATTTATATCACATTTGATTCTATACGTCGGATTGCGATCGGATGGCGTGGAGGACGACCGATTTTTCGCTCCATATCCGGCGACCGACGCCCAACGTTTCCCCTAAAAAAGACAAGAAACTAGCTCGGAATATATCATTCCATGTTGAGCAAATCTGGTAAATTTCACCAAAATCTCAAGATCATCAATCGAATAGATCTTTTAGTTCAACTGTGGTAGCCCTATAGTGGGAACAGTAATACAAGCATGGCAGCCCAGGTGAACGTTTGGGTTGATGGGATTCTGTTTTGTACGTCACCGCGCCGTGCGCCAATAGGGACTTCCTCGGGAAGGATGACAGCCTGAGGTGCGCTTGAGCCTGCGGCAATTTGGACAAAAATAACCTAATATTGAAACAAAATTTAAAAGTAAACCTTCCGTGAAACAAATTCACGGATCTAACCGTTTTGTGTCACGTCTGTTACCATGGCGTGGCACCTCATTGTGTGGCGCCGTTAGCTGGGGCGTGGCACAATGGTGTACCACGCCTTGGGTTGGGGCGCGGCAAAAAATAAGTGCAGCGCCATGGTCTCGGGCGTGGCATCCCATTGTGTGGCGCCGTAGGCTGGGGCGCCACACAATGGGGTGCCACACCCTAGCCTACGGCGTGACACGGAGGGGTTGAATTTGTTTCGCTGATAGTTCATTTTTCGAAATCCTTTTAACTCTAGGTTAGTTTTGTGCAAATTGCCTGAGCCTGCTGCCCTCGTCCCGGTTGGCGCCTTGACGGTGGCAAGCGGCCGCCTTGGTACCATCGACACTGGTCAGCTGCTAAGGAGTTCGGCACCGACGTCTCGAGCTTAGCATCCGCCTGAATGGATCCAAGGCCTTCTTTCCGGGGAGTATATATACCGGGGAGTGATCAAGAGAGAGGGGGGTCTGCGTTCTACTCCGGGAATACTATGTGCTGAGCCGGTGTAAATTTCATTTCCACGAAACAAAAAAATTGCTCAGCAAAAATATACTTGGCAATTTCGAATAGAACATGAGTCGCAGCTCAATGAAACAAGCAAGTCTTGACATGAATTTCAACCACAAAAGAATTTCTACAGATCCTACATGAACATACAATTCACTCACAGGAACAATTGCTAGTACAACAATCAATCTGAAGGAGAAGCGAGTAAAAGAGAAAAATAAATAACAGTGGTGGTGTGGAGCAATTATAGGAAGAAAAGCTTCCTTATCGTGGTGGTGGAGCAATTACAGGAAGAAAAGCTTCCTTATCGTGGTGGTGGTGGACTGCTGGTGGAGGGCCGGCGGGCGGAGAGACAACATGAGGTAGGAGGACCGGCGAGCGGAAGGCCGGCGGGCGGTTGGCTGCGTCGGCCAACGGGCGGCACCCGCCACCGCCACCGCTAACCCTAGGCGTGCGTCCTAAGCGAGGTCAGAGGAAGGCCGCCGGGGACGGTCGAGCTGGAGGGGATCCATCGGAGGAGGAGAAGGGGTGGCGGCGGCCGGCGAGGGTGGTGGAGGCCGGCGAGGGTGGCGGCGCCGGTGTCACTCTCCAACCCTAGCAGCGCGGGCGACGGTGCGAGAGAAGAGACCGGTGCGACGGGGAGAGAAGAGTAGGGATCAGGGGAAAAATCTCACCGTGGGGTATTTTGGATTTTTGGTGGCTGGCTCATGAGCCGTTCGAGCCGAGCCTCGAGCCAGGCAAGCCGAGCCTCGAGCCCACCTTTTACCCTTTTATTTGCACCAAGCCAAGCCTTGGCTCGGCTTGAAATCCCTCGAGCCTTAACGAGCCGAGCCTCGAGCCGGCTCGGCTCGGCTCGATTCCACCCCTATTGGCAAAGAGTTTGCCACGTGCCTCGCTTGTTTGTCAAGTCTATGTATTTTGCATTGTGTTTTTTTTAATAAAAAATTGCGAAACAAAGTACAGACGTAGACGCTCACATATATGCATATACACTCACCCCTATAAACGCACGCACGCACATCCTACCCCCTATGAGCACCTTCCAGAAACTGCGTCCAAGAAACTTCATCGACGAGTCTTGAGATTGACGAAATCACCACAAGTGCCTCACGAGTCTTGAGATTGACGAAATCACCACAAGCGCCTCGCTATATATCGACGGGAACGTCGTCTCCCACTGAAGAATATTTCGCCTTTAATGAGACACCAGTGTCAAACCTGGGGTTTGAACTCTGGTGAGCTGGGGGTGCCACTGCCCTCCTAACCACCCAACCACAGGTTGGTTCTCTTTTATTTTATTTTACGGAGTACCAATCTTTTGCCGAGTATTTTTTAAGCTTTTGGGCTAGCGTATTTTTTTCCTAGTGTCGAGAGTTTGCCAAGTGTATCAGTGCGAGAAACACGCAAATTTATAGATTGCCGAGTTCCGAACAAAAATACACTTCGTAAACTTTCTTATACTCACCAAAAATAAGTTTTCATGTAGAGGGAGGCAGATGACGTGATGTGATAATGAGTGATCACGAGCATTTTTCTTGATGGCTTGTTTAATTTAAAGGATTTTATGAGCATAGAAATAGGAAAACACAGAAAATATAATATCATGGCATGTGATGTCCTACAGGAATGAAAAACGTAGAAATTAGTTACGGGGTTCGACTGATTGCTCCGCAGGAAAATTCTATAAAGATTGAATGCATTTCATAGTTGTCATAGGCACGTAAAATTTTCCAAAAGGTCAAGCCTCTTGCTAAAAAAATTATAGTAACTTGTAGTGTAGAAAAGCAATCCATAGATATTTTAGAGGATTGAAAAATTTGAGAGGATTCAATCCTTTTAATTAAGTTACCTTTTTAAAAAGCCTTCTAAGGGTAAAAGTCCTACAAAATACATCTAGAAATCATTTGAATCAAAGATCCCGTGATGATTCATCGAGAAATCCTTTGAATTAAACAATGAGATGGTTTCGCAGAGTGTGCCAGCCTCGACAGCTTCCGGTCAAGCCGTTGTACCCACGTAGTTGACACGTGTTCGCTAGGCCAAGTTGTTCGACATGATCATCCACCATTTTCGCTTGGACACCACCGAGAGCAGCCGCCATTGCCGAGGAAGAATATCATCATAAACCTGGCACAAAAGGAAGCCACCGGTAGATATCGTGATGCAACAGCCTCTCATACAGGCTTAGAGCAACTCTAACAGGCGCTGCAAAATGTGGCGTGCTAAAAGTGATTTGCCGCTCCTTCTTTGAACATATAGTGCGCGGCACTGGCGGCAGCTTCACAAAAGGCGCTATTTTGCAGCGTGTGGAACACAAACCTTTACCACGCGCAGCCGGAGCACCAAATTTACCGTTTTGGATAGCGCAATATGCCACGCGCCAAAAAAAAGTTAGCCCATGCGGCTATTTTGCAGCACATGTACGTTGAAGCCCTTAAAACTAACTTCTACGCGCTAAATCAGTGGTTTTACACGTTTTAGCGCTTTGTTGGAGATGATGTAACAATGCCAGCCTGATGCGACTATAGTGAGGGGAGAGGTTGATGCCACCGTGATATCTGAGGTGTCGCTGCAGTTACCTTCGTGACGAGTGAAGGGAAAAGCGAACGAACTGTGTATTGCTGCAAATTGATTGCATATAAAAACTACGCTGCACTTTTTCCTTCGCGGTTCAAACGAAAAATACATCCAAGTAAATTTCTTGTCACGTCGTGACACAGGTTAAGCGCGTCACCGTCGAGGCGTCGACTCGATCATTAAGCAATCGCAGAACGTAATTAAAAGACTTTGCAAGCCAACGGATTACACTAAGATTGCTCGACAGAGGCAACATTTTTCGGAGATAACAAGGACACTTCAGTAGATCGACGCAAGCACAGGTGCGGCGCCAGATCAACATAGGCGCTACGAACATAGGCGCTACGATAACAAACGATACATTGTTGGGAGACAAACACTATGTTAACTAGATCGACCGAAGCGACGACCGACGAGCCGCAGATGCTAGGCCTTGCATGCATGCATGCGCTGCGCTCCCCTACAGAGCGAAGGCGGCAGCCGCCGCAGCGGCGCCGGCAGTGCGCAGGATCTGAAAATAGAGCTGCGGGTTGGCGACGAACGCCGCGCGCGAGATGAGGAAGCCGGCCGCGCCGGGCGCCTTCATCGTGACGCCGGCAGCCACAGCGGCAGGCCAGAAGAAATACATGCCGGCGGCGCTGGCAACCACCGCCGCGGCTCCCAGGGCGGCCTCGCGTGTGGTGAACATGTCCTTCGCCTTCTGCTTGAACGCGTCCATCTCGGACTAGCTTGTTTCTTCTGTGGAGTAGCTACCGATGGAGATGTAGAAGGTGGAGTACTTGTGTTGGCGAGAGGAGGTGAGGTGGGTAGGGGTTTATAAAGACGGATGTGATCGTGGGGGACGAAAGCAGTTGGGGCTTTGAAAGATAATTACGCCACCTCCCACGCGATGCGGTTCCTCTTTTCCTCGTCAGTAATTGCTGAGTGTGCTTCGTCCCGAAGAGGGATTCTTCCTTACTGAAAGGATAATCGTTTGATCATTTCACAAAGCATTACTAGTATATTTTAACGCGATATTTAAGATACTACGTAGTTGTGTATCTTAAGAGATGATCATCCCAATACATTGTATTTTAAGATTTGTTTTTATATTTAAGGATTTTAGGGCAAATTGAACTAGAAATGCACTTTATCTATGACTCCGTTCAAGAGTTGTATTTTAGCTACTCATAAATCTCATTTCTCTTCAGTGCCGCATAAACAAAATACTTGAAGATACCGCGCTAAGAAATTCACTTTGTAAAAAACCTACTACGGGTGCGTTCGGTTGGTGTCACCAAGTGAAATGTAATGGGATGGTCCGCTCCTAGATTTTATTTCGGTGTTTAGTTGGAAAATGGAACGGAACGAGGTGGTTTCTCAAAAGAGAATATTTCCTCCAGATCTAGAACGCACTCATTCCTCAAAATTGGTGGAATCTTCTCATTCCTCTATGGTAATGCCACTCATACTCACTCAACTCCTCTATTCTCTCATAACTTTATTCTGGTAAACGCATCCCACGTAGGCTCACATCTTCTATCCCCATATTTCACTCTCCAGCCGAACACAAGAAGGAAACCTAAGAAACCCACATTTTAAATGGAATAAATAATCTGCAATTACTCTATGTACTTGAAAAAAGACAAGAAACTAGCTCGGAGTATATCATTCCATTCCATGTTGAACAAATCTAGTCAGCAAATTTCACCAAAGTTTCAAGATTACAGAAAAAAATATGATGAGATACAGGTAGCCCTATAATGGGAACTGTAGCATGGCAGCGTAAGTGAACGTTCGGGTTGATGAGATTCTGTACCGTCACCGCGCCGTGCGCCAATGGGGCTCTCCGCTTTCCTCGGGAAGGATGACACAGCCTGAGGTGCGCGTGAGCTTGCTGCCTCGTCCCGGTTGGCTGTGGCGCGCGGCCGCGTTGGAACGACGCTGGTCAGCAGGTGAGGAGTTCTGCGTCGACGTCTCGAGCTTCGCATCTGCCTGAATGGATGCACGACGTTTTCTCCGGGCATGACAATGAGAGAGGGCTCTGCATTCTACTAGTAGTACAAAATAGTACTGTAGTATCCTTTAACTATGTGCAGAACCGTAGAGTTGGTTCTTTTTTACGGAACCAAATCTTGCTCACATGTATGATGATTAGACTTTAGACAGTAGTAGTACTACTAGCGTATGCTATTATCTTCATAATGCATAATACTATCTTATGCATAATACTATCTTGTAGCAGTATCGTATTGTATGTTAATATTTAGTGATTTGTACAATCTTAATAGAAAAGTGTGTACAAAATTTATTAGACATTAATTTCTCTATCTTTACGTACTATGGCCTATGATAGTACTATTATCATCTCTTTCATCATTAATTGACATGAGACATTAGTTTTTTACATGCATGTACTTCATGATACTAGCTGTTCATGATACTAGCTACTACTATGATACTCTCGTTATGGGTAGTCTTAGGAAACTCAATGGAATAAATCTATTAGGACCCTCCTAATTCGCAGACTTAAGAAGTGGAGATAGGAAAAAAAAAAGGGCAATGCTCATCTCAATTCTAGAGGATTTTTATGGAAAATTTTGTTTGATTGTGCCACATGAAAAGCAAATGACTCTTACTAATAGTTTGGATGGATTTGAATTCTCTAGGAAATGTGGTAGCAAAAACTTTGGAAATTTTCCGGGAGTAGTGAGGATTGCAGTTATTTATTGTAGTTCAATCCTTAGGGCTACCACTATGTCATGGACATTGTACTCATGGGCATGGTGATGCCAATCCGGCTTATCCGGACTCGGCTAAACCATATATGAGATGCAACAAGCAAATCGTTATATGTATGTCTCAATCAATGAAATCTTAAACCTGAGGATATCGTATGATCTGAGTTATGCAACAACTAACTTATTGACTGAGAACCAAACTACAGGTACCTAAGTTACGCAAGGACTAGACGGAAGACATAGTAACTTGAATTGTCACTGGCTTCCCCTGAAAGACCACACAACGACCACTTGGCAACCTTGTCACCACGATATCACCTTGACAAAACAAAAGTGAGCCTTACCGCCCTGTCCGATCACATCCCACGCAATGTTTAAGCCCCCTCCCCCAATTTATGTGATGCCAGCATGACCAAAGCCATGACGCCTGAAGTGCAACCTTCACTTCAGGATATGTGTGTGTAACTATGAAAGGATGAGATGTCGCCTAGAGGGGGAGTGAATAGGTGTTTTAAAAATTATTGTGAATTTGGCTTGTAAGAATAGGGAATTAAACTAACGTTTATTTTAGAGGCACAAAACCAAAATATGCTAGGCTCAACTAAGTGCAACAATAAGAACCTAAACTACGCAAGATAGGAACAATATATATATATACACCAAAAGTGAAAAGCAAGATACAATGCTTCAAGCTCGATGGTTGTCACAAAGAAAATAAACATAGGTATAGAGATAACCGAGACACGCAGAGACAAAGATGTATTCTTGTGTTCCATCACATGAAGTGATGTACCCCACATTGGAGATATGCGGGCTACCACGAAGGTCTCCCGAACGCCATGAAGGCTCACCTTCTTCTCCAAGCCAATTCCACGAAGGACAAAGGACTTTCCCTTAAAGCTAGCTTTTCCTCCACTCCGGTGATGGCAACCTCCACGACCACTTCACAAGCTCCACGAAGGAGAAGCCCATGCATCTTCACAATCTTTCACGAAGAGGTCACAGGAACACCAACATCCAAGCAAACTAGGAGGTCACCCCTCCAAAAGTAACAAACTCATGGTCTCTTGCTTGAACTAATCGTAATTGAGAGCTCAACACTATGCAAAGACGCAAAGCAAGAACGCCAAAGGTGGTAAATCCTTCACATTTAAAAACCAACAAGTGCTAAGGAGGAATTAGAGAGGAAGAACAAAGGTGAAAATCAACAAATGACTCAAAGATCTAGATCTAATGGATTCCCCTCATTTAGAGGTTCAACAATGGACTAGGGGGAGAAAGAGAGACCGAGAAGAGAGAGAGACCGAGAGAGACCGAGAGCAAATGGGATGGTTGACCTTACCTCCTCAAGGAGGAAGAAAGGATATTCATAGGCTAAGGGATAAAACTAGTCGTTAGGGGAGATTCATGCGACCTAAACCAGCGGCAAAATCAACAGTGCCGATTCCTATGCCGAAATGGTTCGGCGGCCAGACTGGCACGCCGGAATCTGCGCTGGCTTGACATCCTAGGCTGAACCAAAACCAACACGTTGGTTTCTTCGTCGGTTGATAAGCTAGCAACAAGCTCAAGAACCTCGCACATAGAAATATCAAGAAGCAACAATAATAAGGGATGCAAAGTATGCAAAGGATTGAGCTCCCTATGACGATGTGATCAAGTTACCCAACCGAAATCCCCTCTTGATACTGCGGCTATCTATCCTATAAACTGGTTTCTCAACAACCACAATGATACCGGTAAAAGGAAAACCTAGCAAGGCCATACCTTTGCCTCGCGCATCCCGCTTGATTTTGATGACAACGCTTGAAGATCCATTCAAGTCGGAATGCCTCACTTGATCATTGTTGCTTTGCAAAGACTCGTAATTGGTCCCCCATTCACCACGACGGGAAAGCTTCATTGAATCACATCTTCACATGTTAATTATCATCAAATGTACGACAAGCTTTAAGCATGTGATCTTTTCGAGATGCTTATCTTGAACTTCCCTTCTCAACCTTGATGACGATCATCCCTTTATTTCTCATGGGCCATATGAGTTCTTGATTTTGAAAGCATGCCCATGGAAAGATACCTAACCTACACAGATAACATAAATACACACATATGATGGGTTAGTTCAAAAAACATAATTTACAAGGCTTATCATACCACAATATCACATGATCCAATGTGGTACATTCTTTTATACTTCGTGAGTTGATCAACTTTGTAGAAAGGTTGTAATGCATGATGTATTACTCCGGTGCATATGCACACATATATATAGGTACAATGTGGAGCCACCACGTCCTCAACTATACAAAGAAGGAGAGGGCCCCGCATTATTTGATGAAGTGCGGTGGAGCTAGGATGACTGAGGCGAGCATGCCAAAGATCGATGCCAGAGGAGAGAGCACGAGGTCAGAAGCGTGATGAAGACGACCATACCGGGTAAAGATCGACGGGGCTCTCACATCGGTGGAGTACCATACGGGTACGGGCATTGATACGTCCCAAACGTATCTATAATTTCTTATGTTCCATGCTACTTTTATGATGATACTCACATGTTTTATACACATTATATGTCATATTTATGCATTTTCCGGCACTAACCTATTGACGAGATGCCGAAGAGCCGCTTGTCGTTTTCTGCTGTTTTTGGTTTCAGAAATCCTAGTAAGGAAATATTCTCGAATTGGACGAAATCAACGCCCGGGGCCCTATTTTTGCACGAAGCTTCCGAAGAC
>NC_061514.1:274596701-274639731 GCF_022539505.1 Lolium rigidum | reverse complement strand
TGATGAAAAGTCTTTGCTATATGATTCATTTGTTTACTCATTATCTTCATCATTACTTCGAATCGCTGCATTCATCTCATATGCTTTACAATAGTATGATCAAGATTATGATAGCATGTCACTTCGAAATTATCTTTGTTATCGTTTACCTACTCGAGGGCGAGTAGAAACTAAGCTTGGGGATGCTTGATACGTCCCAAACGTATCTATAATTTCTTATGTTCCATGCTACTTTTATGATGATACTGTCACATCCCAAAATTTTCCAAATTTTGGAATGTGAAAAAAAAAATTAAGCTTGGTTGTTTATCTTGATTTAAAATTCACACTAAATTAAAATTTCTGAGTGAATTCGAAAAGTATTATCCAAAGAATGAAAATTTAGTAAACTTTTGGTTTCAAAATATTTCAAACAAAACCTATTTATGTTTTCATGTTTTGGAAATAATAATGATTCTTTTTTGGGAAAAACCCTAGCCTTATTTTAGAATATTAATGCTCAAGTAGCCATAGAGGCTAAAGTGCATAGAAAATATTAATTTATTGTTTTACTATTGACAGTAAATATGTTCTTTGATGTCCTAAAACACTATTTTATTTTATTTTACAAATTTTTAGAAATTTATTTAACTTCATTTGAAACCCTAAACCAAAAGTTAGAAAAGAAAACGGAAAAGAAAATTAAACCGACAGATCCGGCCAAAACCAGAAACAGCCCAAGCCAGCCTGGCCCATTTAGTACGACCGAAGGAGAGTCTCGTTCTCTTCTTCCTCCAGCTAACGTAACCATGTACGTAACAGCCATGCCCCTGACCACTTCTTCCCCTCCTCATACATGGAATTTAAAACCACAAAACGTCTCAACATAAATACGAAAGTTATTCCAATTTTAAGGGGGAATCCGTTCAGGGAAATAGCTCCCCACTTTATTGTCTTAATTGCCCAAATCAAACCGGTGCCCCGAATACCGTTCGTTGGCATACAACACCCAATCTCCCTCCTCAGTGTTTATCACTGCGAACCGAGATGTCCTCCGTGCGACCCATCTTTTCCTCTCCCAATTTCGTTCTCACACTTTCTCCTAATAAGCTATATACAGACCATACCAACCATGCCATGGTCAGTCCCAAAATTCGAGTTCACCGCTAGATGTCGTCGTTCTCAGTGATTATCTCGACAGTTCCTTGCACCAGGAGACTCATCTCGACGGTGTATACCTCGAGGACATAGTTATGCATCAAGTTGTCGCGGTTGGCCCCGATATCATCGGAGTTCATCGGAACGGTACGTTGCGTAGATGAATATCTAGCTCGATTCCTTTTGGTCTATGGACTCCTCTTACCTTTGCCTACTTCCTGGACATGGTCATAAGCCGTATGGGCGATGTTGGTCGCGCCGCCTGTGCCGCTCAAGCCAAGGATCAACAATTCAACACAGTCGTAGGAGACGAACAAGTTCACCATCACGTCCAGGAGCACCAGATTGACGACTAGTATCCCTTGTGCGTTTCCATCGACCCAGAGATCTTCCCAACGTCGACTTTGTCCAAGGCCAAGCCGTTGCTAGCCTAGAAAGCTTCCAGCGACCAAAATCCGTTCTCGTCAGTAAGTTGCTGCTACCTTTCCTATACAACTATGCTAAGTATATCAAAGATCCAACGCTCTGAAAACTGATTTTTCTAACACTATCAACCCAAGTATTGGAGCGCTAGATTGTTGTGACTCCTGCCTAAGTAGTTTAGATTAAATTAAAGAAAATATATCTTAGTGTCTAGATCTAAATCTAAGGCCCGCCGTTAGCTCTTTATCTGAACCATGCTTTCATTTGTTTTTCTCTCACGCACGTAGTGTACATGTGATCGATTGATCAGTGTCTTGTGCTAGCTCCCTCACATAAATAAACTTCAAAATTTCGTAACTTCCAATCTATAGCTTCGTTTTAGATGATTCTTCTTGCATTAGATTTGTAATTAGATTCTCTATCCAGTGGTACAAGCTTCTCCAATTATAATTTTTTTTGAAATCTAAAGTTAAAATTTGGATTTTGAATCATATAATATTCATATCTAGAGATCCATAAACCCGATTCAATTGATTCCTTTTGCGTTGGATTCATATGTGAATTATCTATCCAGTAGCACGGTTGTCAAAAATAGTTAAACTCATTTTCCAGTATTCAAATTCAAATAGGAGGATTTGAGTATTTTCATCGTAGAATTAATTCTATAAATCCTATGAACATGATTTCCTTTTTATAAAATGTGATCCTTATGGTCATATCCATATGCCTAAACCATTTAGATATTTCCATCATATTCCAAGACTCATTCCTCTACAAATCATTTTGACCTGGATCGCACTATCTAAATTTCCAATTGAGTCATTTGGGTAAGTTGTGATATATTTTATCTATAGGTTTTCCGGTTTGCTACTTGTGTGTGGAGATACTCTACACTATAGCAAAAGTCTTTAGCCGTGATATCTAGTAGGATCTTTGAAGTACATTCTCAATACCATTCATGCCTATCCAAATTCATTCTCATTCACTCCTATTGACTTAATTGAACTAATCAAATAATATATGAGTTAATTGAGTAATTCCTTATATCTTTAGTTCATACCCAATCCTATGTGTAACTTGTACTATTTTGTAAGTGTTCTCACACTCTATTTAATAGAATTGTGGTTGCAACATTTGAGACTTATGTGATTCTATTCGCGTGGGTAATTCCACATATCAGTGTAGCATATCAATATTTCCAAATATCTTGATATATTTCTGTCTAAGTATCTGATCCTTTCAATCTATCAAACCATATCTTGCAAGCCATGCCTCATGCCGTACCTTCATTCCCTTTGAACCATAAGAAAAGATGAAGACCAAATAAAATGATCAAAAGAATCTTTCTGAGTGTTGTCTTGTTTGATTATGTTGCTATGAATGGTGTGTTTATGTTGTGCTATTTTATCTTATAGTTCGTATGGAGAGCGACGTGTTTTGTTGAAAGAAAAGAGAACACTCTTCAACTACCAAAAAGGCAAGTGACACACCCTCACAAATGTCCCAGTTTTTATATATGCACAGTAGAGATTTTTGTAGTATACATGTGTAGGGTATATGCTTTGCTATGCAATCCCAGTAGTCTAGCTACCCCTACTGGACTATATTTTGTCGCCACTGAATTTATTTGATGCTTAGCTATGCTATGAAAATGTTTTAGTAGTGGTTATGGAAAAACAACTAAATTCAATGAACTACCTGGGTGGAATGTGGCTTTGCTTGGTTTATGTTGAGTGGTTGCAACGGGGTCATGTCTATGAACCGCCGTGTGCATCGCACTTGTGGACGGCCACCCAGGAACAAAGAGATAATAGACAACCTTGCTCATTAGCTTACCGTACAACCACATGCTATATGGGCTCTGGCTTGACGGAGTATGTTGTGTGAACCTGGACCCTACGCGACATGATGATGTAGGGGAATGTAGGTTGGAGCGGGTCCGTAGAGGATGGTCTGGGTGATCACTTCGGAAAAGTCTCGTCCTAGTCGACATCTGTCCATTTGAGCAAAATGTGCATCATGGAAGAAGAACAGACTAGGTCATGTGGGTAAATTTGTACAACCTCTACAGAGTGTTAAATCTAAGTACTTAGCCGTGTCCCCGGTTACGGACAATTTGAGCGAACTGACAAGGATCTTGTTCGAAAGTCTCCTCATCCTAATTTCTTAAATTAAAATTTGATGGGTGAACAAGGGTAGGAGGAATTCACTGGTTTCCATCAGTGGTATTCCAGGTTCATTGATTTCTATCAATGGTACCGCTTAAATTAGTATGAAAGAAAATGATTTGACAAATGATAGGAGAAAACTGGCTTTATGCAAATATGTTTGAGCTCTACCAGCCAAATGTACACTTAAGTGTTAGGTTGCCATTTGAGTCCACCATAGTGTCATCTTGCCAATGCATTCAAAGTATTGACCATTCGTGGCTGTAACTTTTCATGTTGCAGATGTTTTGAAAGACGAGTGAGTTACGATGATTAGGGTTACGAGTCTATCCTCGACATGCTCGCCTGTGGCACATGAAGGCGAATGACTCCATGCTGTCTATGTTTATTCGTTGTGAAACTCTGATGACATGCTAGCCTTGTGCTATGCAATTTGTAATCATTTATGTAATTACTGGATCATACGATGTAATAAAGGCCTTTGTATCTTGGTATTACATCTTGTACTGTGTGTGCTAGCGATCGATCCAGGGACTAGCACAGATATGCACAGAGATCGACACCTTAAAAGGTGAGGTCGCTACAGATACTCACATGTTTTATACACATTATATGTCATATTTATGCATTTTCCGGCACTAACCTATTGACGAGATGCCGAAGAGCCAGTTGCTGTTTTCTGCCGTTTTTGGTTTCAGAAATCCTAGTAAGGAAATATTCTCGGAATTGGACGAAATCAACGCCCAGGGGCCTATTTTTGCATGAAGCTTCCAGAAGACCGGAGGGAAGACGAAGTGGGGCCACGGGACGCCGCCACACTAGGGCGGCGCGGCCTAGAGGGGGCCCGCGCGGCCCTAGCGTGTGGGGCCCCCGTGACTCTCCCGACACCGCCCTTCCGCCTACTTAAAGCCTCCGTCGCGAAACCCCCGGCACCGAGAGCCACGATACGGAAAACCTTCCAGAGACGCCGCCGCCGCCAATCCCATCTCGGGGGATTCAGGAGATCGCCTCCGGCACCCTGCCGGAGAGGGGAATCATCTCCCGGAGGTCTCTTCATCGCCATGATCGCCTCCGGATCGATGTGTGAGTAGTCCACCCCTGGACTATGGGTCCATAGCAGTAGCTAGATGGTTGTCTTCTCCTCATTGTGCTATCATGTTAGATCTTGTGAGCTGCCTATCATGATCAAGATCATCTATTTGTAATGCTACATGTTGTGTTTGTTGGGATCCGATGAATATTGAATACTTTGTCAAGTTGATTATCAATCTATCATATATGTTGTTTATGTTCTTGCATGCTCTCCGTTGCTAGTAGAGGCTCTGGCCAAGTTGATACTTGTCACTCCAAGAGGGAGTATTTATGCTCGATAGTGGGTTCATGCCTCCATTAAATCTGGGACAGTGACAGAAAGTTCTAAGGTTGTGGATGTGCTCGTTGCCACTAGGGATAAAATATCGATTCTTTGTCTAAGGATATTTGTGTTGATTACATTACGCACCATACTTAATGCAATTGTCTCGTTGTTTACAACTTAATACCGGAGGGGGTTCGGATGATAACCTGAAGGTGGACTTTTTAGGCATAGATGCATGTCTGGATAGCGGTCTATGTACTTTGTCGTAATGCCCCGATTAAATCTCATAGTACTCATCATGATATATGTATGTGCATTGTTATGCCTTCTTTATTTGTCAATTGCCCAAGCTGTAATTTGTTCACCCAACATCTGCTATCTTATGGGAGAGACACCGCTAGTGAACTCGTCGATCCCGGTCCTATTCTTTACATCTGAAATACAATCTACCGCAATTGTTCTTTACTCGTTCTTCGCAAACAACCATCATCATCCACACTATACATCTAATCCTTTGTTTACAGCAAGCCGGTGAGATTGACAACCTCGCTATTACGTTGGGGCAAAGTTCCGTGATTGTGTTGTGCAGGTTCCACGTTGGCGCCGGAATCCCCGGTGTTGCGCCGCACTACACTCCGCCGCCATCAACCTTCAACGTGCTTCTTGACTCCTACTGGTTCGATAAACCTTGGTTTCTTACTGAGGGAAACTTGCTGCTGTACGCATCACACCTTCCACTTGGGGTTCCCAACGGGCGTGTGCTTTACGCGTCATCAGGCATCCTTAACAGAAAAACCAAAAGGGTCAAATTCCACAGTTACAGAGTTATCACGGGAAAGAGTTTTAACAGAAACTAGATTATGATGGAGTTCTGGAGAGACAATGACATTATTAAGAGACAAAGGTTTAGACATGGAGGAAAATTAGTGGAACCAATATGAGTGATTGGAAGACTACCGCCGTTGCCGACAATGATGCGGGAGGTGGTGGAAGTTGGAAAGAAAATGAAGAGGTTACCCGAGTAAGTGGCCATGTGCGAGGAGGCGCCCGTGTCCATGATCCAATCGCCACCGCCGACGTAGGGGCCGGCAGAAGGCGCCTGCTGGAGTGCAGCGACCAGCGCTGGGTCCCAGCCCGCCTGCTGGGGAGGCGCATATGGCGTCATGCCACCGTAGGTTGGCGCGGGAGCCTGCGGCGTAGCGAAGTGCGCCTAGTGAGCCTGCGGGCGGGGGCCTAGCAGACCCGGGGCGGGTGGGCGTGGCACGGGCATGGTGTAGGCGTGCACGACCCTGATCTACGGGTTGAAGCTGCAGCTCCATGGCGGCGGGGGCGCCTGAAAGGCAGGGCGGGGGCCGCCACCCCCGTACCCACCAGTGTTGCGACCGTTGCCGCGGCCACGGCAGCGTCGCCCCGACTGCCCCTGTTGCTGCGGTTGCTGCGGTGGAGGTGCAACGAAGGGCACCGGGGGTCGGGGCTGGAAGTGGGCCGACGCCGGAGGGCCAAGGCGCCGTGTCTGAGCCCAGCGGTGAGCGCGGTGTGAGGGGCGCAGGCGTGTTGGTTCTTCAGGCGGAGTTCCTCCAGATGAAGATATGAGACCACACGCTCGAAATTAGGGTTAGACATGAGTGTGAGATTAGCGGCGGCATTACCGAGGTCCTCGCTGAGGCCGGCGGTGAGCATGGATAGAAGGATCTCATCCCCCTATCGTGAAACCGAGGTCCTGAAGCTCGTCGGCGATGTCCTTGATGCGCAGGCAGTAAGCGTCCAGGGAGAGGTCTCCCTGAGGAGTGCCGAAGAACTCCTGTTGCAGGAAGACGACCCGCTGGAGCTTGTTGTCGATGAAGAACCCGTGTATCTTGGTCCAAACCATGTGGGCATCATCACCAGTCTTGAAGATGCCCTGCGCGATGGTGAGGAAGAGCCAGCGGGTGATGGTGGCGTCGATCGCCATCCAGTCGCTGTCGCGCTACATGGAGAGAAGGTCGGTGGTGCCGTCGATGTGATCGCGAAGATTGTACTCGTGGAAGAGCAGGTAGAAGTATGTCTTCCATGAATGAAAGTTGTTGTCGGAGCAGGAGAGCTTGATGGGCACGTGGTCGGCGATGGGGACGTCGCGGATGAGGGCGGCGGTGGGGGTAGTGGAGGCGGAAGATGGTGAGGAGGCGAAGGGGTTGGAGGCATCGGAGACGGAAGACATGGTGGTGGTGGTGCAGGGCGGCGCTAGGGCAGCCGGCCGGGTGGGAGGAGAGGGGTTGGAGGTGGAGGGAGGAGGGGCGGCAGTGCAAGAGGAGGGGTGCCGGCTAGGGTTTGGGAAGGGGCGGCGGCCGGGAGGGGTGGGGTTTGTGGCGGTCGTGTAGGGTTTGGGGAGGGGCGGCGGCCGGGGGGGGGGGGTGCGGCCGGCGGCTAGGTTAGGGTTAGGATCGTGGGGGTGTCTGATACCATGTAGAAATGTTGTAATGCACGTAGTATTACTATGGTTCATATGCACACATATATATAGGTACAATGTGGGGGCCACCACGTCCTCAACTATACAAAGAAGGAGGGGCCATATGGTAAGAAATACACCAGAGAATATCTCCTCAACAAACTTGAATTCAATCTTCACTATTAGTATCGGCCAACCTTGTATTTCTTCATGCTATATCGATCATAATATCTTGATGATCCATTAATTGACACATAAACTAGAGCATGGCTAAAATGAGTTCCACACAAGAAATCCATCTTCATTTCTTCTCCTTGATCATATCATATACTTCTCTTAAATCAATAATCTTGAACCAATACTCAAGGTATATCATTATCTTCATGGCATCCACACTTAAACCCAACACATGGACTATAAGAAATACCAAGGAAATATTCCTTCATATAAACTCAATGGAAACATTAGTCCATAGGGATTGTTATTAATTACAAAGAAACACACATAGCGGCTAATAACCTTACGACCTAGACCTTTGGGTCTCGGTATGAGGGGGATGTGGTATCCTCCCCTTCATGAGCGAGACCACACCCTTGTAGTATAACTAGCCCCTTCTACCATAGGGGGACAAATAAACACAAGCATAGAAAATCCAGACCAAATTCCTAGAAACCATAGTGACATAGGCATGCCAAATACGCATGCCGAATAAAGTACCCGAGGTTATTTGGAGGCCCACGACCCGAAGCTTTCAAGGCCCAGAAGCCCAGAGAATCTCGATAAGGAATATAGAGTTTTATTAGGAATCACGAATCATGTAACAATACGGGAGAGGCTCGGATGGCCCTCTCGGAGTTTGTAACTTGTACGACACGAAATCCCTCGGCTCTGCCTCCTATATAAAGGGGAGCCGAGGGGAGAGAAGGGGATCGATTCATTGTCAATAGAAACCACCATATCTTTAGTCGAAACACCTTTTTCGGCTGAAACCTTCGAGATCTACTTGCCCTCTACTTCTTACGAAACCCAAGTCTACAATCTGTAGGCATTGACAAGTTGATACCTTGTCAATTGGCGTCCTCTGTGGGAACTGGAGGTCGCAAGGTCGTGATTTCGATGGCATCGTCAACATCATCATCTGCTGCAAGCAACGCGATGGACGAAGGTAAACGAGTCCAACCTGATCTTGCCGATTTTGTTCCTCACCCTCCCGCCCGTTTGCATGCATATGCCTATCTGGAGGAGTCGACGGAGATGACGTTCGGGAGCTTCCGCTTCCTCGTCGGGAAAGAAGGATCGCATCATCTTGCGGCACCGATTTTTTTAGGACCGTCAGCGATCGATTCCGATTTCTCGGGATCGTCAGCATCATCAATCGAGTCAGGCGACGAGGAAGTTTCGCCGCCACGCTTCACCAAACCTGCCGACGGCGGGGCAATCGCCGATCTGTTCGGTGACAGGACTTTTGGGTTGTTCACGGATTCTGATCTAGAAAGCGACTCGGAAAGCTTCAACAATAACAACCTCAACAACCAAGGCTTCACCAGCTTCGACTTCATCGACACCTCCACTGAGAGTAGGGAGGTCTTCGCCGATCTATACGACGGTGTCACCGACCCTGAAGATAATGAAAACACATCTGCAGTATATCATCAAGTCTGTGCAATAGGTGAATCAAGCAGACAAGAGGATGAAGAGTCTGAGGCTTTCAATGATTTGGGCAATCCTTTCATCGATCCCGAAGATCTCACGCGTGGAACCGGCAACAAATACATCGGAACCACACCGCGAGAAAAGGTGTGGCTGCCGCAGGCAGCGTGGGATAGAGCTCAGAAAGCCATGGATGGCATGGAGCCAATGACCACTGCAGCCACGCCGGCGGCGTTACAAGCTTATCAATATAAAATCGCTCGCTCTAAGCGAGAGCTAGACAAACAAATGGTCCTCGATCAGAGAAGAACTGCAGCTGATGCGTCAACTGAACGCAGGGCCGACCTGAGTCGACAATCAAGAACTTCGAGAGATAGTCATAGGAACACCCGTTCAAGAGCAAGATCTCTACTAGCAAATGTGCCCAAGGCAGATCGGGATAACTTGATCCAAAATCTTGACATGTCCTTTGTGTCAATGGATACGAGAGGAACATAATCCCGAAAACTCCGGAGGCAGGATATATGGCGACACACGCTTACATAATGGCATCCAAACCACCTCAAGGGGATCCTAGAGAGTCACTGTACCAGGTGGCTATGGCAGGAGTCGGTATTGTGGGGGAAGCAATAGTAGGAAGATAAGTTGCACCACAACCCGAAAGTGCTCCACGCAGAAATAGTCCAAGACAAAATAGTCCTCGACCCACTGCGGTGGCGGCGCGAGATCCTCCAAGAGATGGTGACGCGAGGAACACAGTGACTCAGGCCCGAGTCGACAGAGCACGAGATGAGAGGAATCGTGAAAATAGAACACATGAACGTCGGCATTCACCGGAAGTTAGTGAGGAGGATTTGTGCAGACTCCCTTGCTTTACCCAACAAGTTCGTAAAACTAAAGTACCTTCTAGCTTCAAGTTACCTAACAACTACAAAAAATTCGACGGATCGCAAGATCCTAAGGATTGGCTAGTCGATTACTTAGAGACTGTGAAGCTGATGGGCGGAACTAGGGCAACGGCCATGGAGAGCATTCAGGTCCACCTCAGCGGAGCCGCAAGATCCTGGATGAAGAAGCTACTAGAAGGATCCATTGATAGCTGGGAAACTTTCGAGGACATGTTCGTGAGGAATTTCTGTTCCACGTGCAAGAAACCAGCGTCAATAGAGAAGTTAAGGACCTGCAAGCAGAAGTCAGATGAATCAATGAGGATGTACATCCAGAGGTGGAGCATCATAAAAAATTCGGCTGAGAACGTGTCCGATGAAAGAGCAATCGACGCGTTTGTTGCAGGAATCCGAAGAAGAGATCTAATCGAAGAATTGGGTAGGTCCAACCCAAGAACAATTGCAGACCTCATGGAGATAGCGAATCACTGGGCTGACGGGGAAGATGATGTTCATAACAAGCGGCAGAGGTCACTAGAGGAGGATCGCAACAGAAACAGGAATCAAAATAGGCGACATTTTCGCACTTCATAGATTATGACGGTCCCAGCCAAGTGGCGGCTGGCTTCCGAGGAAATAGTGGAAGAAATCATCGGGACGATTACCAGAGGAATAATGATCAGCGCAACGATCATAGAGATGCACCGAGTTCAAGTAGGCAAAATAACCGGCCAAGGTTTCCACGACGATACAACGTGTCACCCGAAGATCTGATGAACGGGACGTGTCAGATGCATTTTTACCTCGACAATGACAGAAAGAGACAGTCGGGTCACCTTCAGAAGGACTGCCGAACTTTCCAAGGTTAGCGGAGATACACGGAGAACTCAAACACCCAAGCAGCCAGCAGGGGATACATGCAGGGGCCAAGGAGTGAATTTCACATGCCACCACCATCCGCAATTACCAGTGCGAACCAGCATCAGCTGCAACTTGCGGCACCTCCAAGCAATAATGGCGACTTTATAGATACAACGGGAGCAATGTCGATGATACAGAAGGGCAGGCCCTCCAATAGAGCACAAAAGTTGATCTTGCGTCAGGTGTACATGCCAGAAAAGTCGCCTCCACCAACCGTTGAGTATCTCAATTGGTCGGGACATGCAATAGGATTCACTCAGGAGGATCATCCACCTCAAGTTCCACGACCAGGGCGATCAGCTATGATTCTACCTGTAGTGATCGCAGGTTTTAAGGTCTCGCGCATATTCATAGATGGAGGAAGCAGTCTAAACCTCATATATGCAGACACGATGCGGAAGATGAATATTTCCTTAGCAAACTTGACACCAACAGACACGCGTTTCCATGGCATCGTACCCGAGAAACCAAATTATCCTTTGGGAAAGATTGCACTGGATGTGCAGTTTGGAACACGAGAAAATTTCAGGAAGGAGAAGCTGGAGTTCGAAGTTATCGATTGGCCATCTCAATATCACGCTCTCTTGGGACGACCCGCATATGCCAGGTTCATGGCTTTGCCACATTATATATACCTGTTATGGAGGATCCCTGGACCCAAGGGCCCAATAACAGTCAAAGGAAGTTTTGCCCTGGCAGATAAGTGCGACAAGGACTTTCACAAGCTTTCCGGAACCTTCAGGATGCAGGTTGAGTATGAAGCGTCCAAGCTCACCACCAACTACGACGTATTACCCGACGGAGGTAGATCCTTGCAAGAGCACGCTTTCGACACCTCCAAGAACTCAAAGGATGTACAGGTCCACCCGACAGATCCAAAAAAGACGACATCCATCGCTTCTAACTTGGATAGCGCATAGGAAAGCGCGCTCGTCGAGTTCCTCTGTGAGCGCTGGGAAATCTTCGCATGGTGTCCAGCTGACATGCCAGGAGTACCCAGGGAACTTGCCGAGCACCCCCTCAATCTAGATCTAAGAGCTAGACCAATTTGACAACCTTTGCGGCGATTCTCCGAGCCAGACCGCAAAGCCATGCTATCTGAGATCCGTCGACTCAAGGAAGCGGGTTTCATCAAGGAGCTACACACTGAGGCCACGTGGGTCGCCAACCCAGTGTTGGTCCCAAAGAAAAACAATGAAGTCCTTCGCATGTGCGTCGATTTCACGTGTCTCAATAAACATTGTCCAAAGGATCACTTCTCCCTCCCGAGGATCGACCAAATCATCGATTCCACGGAAGGTTGCGAACGTCTTTCCTTCCTCGACACGTATTCTAGTTACAATCAGATCCGCTTGAAAGAAGAGGATGGAGTCAAAACAGCTTTCATAACCCCTTATGGCGTATTCTGCTAAAGAACAATGCCCTTCGGGTTGAAAAACGCGGGAGCCACGTATCAGCGGATGATGCAGAAGTGCCTCACCACGCGGATTGGAAAAAAATGTCCAAGTATACATCAACGATGTCGTTATAACAACAAAGCAAGGGTCATCCCTGATCAATGATCTTAAGGAAACCTTCGACAACCTCGACAAGTTCCGTCTTAATTTGAACCCGACAAAGTGTTCCTTTGGCGTTCCTGCGGGAGAACTCCTCGGATACTTAGTGTCAGCTAGGGGAATTGAGGTCAATCCAGAGACAATACATGCTATCTTGACGATGAGAAAACCAACCAAGCTCAAGGAGATACAGCAGCTGACTGGACGAGTCGCAGCTTTGAGTAGGTTTATCGCCAGGTTAGGAGAAAAAGCGCTGCCCTTTTACGCGCTAATCAAGCAAGGGGAAAAATTCGAGTGGAATGAGGAAGCATACAAAGCTTTTGAGCATCTAAAGCGAACTATCTCGACACCTCCAATACTGGTGGCACCCCAAGAAAAAGAACCCCTGCTGTTATATATCGCGGCCACACCTCAGGTGGTCAGCACAGTCCTCGTGGTGGAGCGAGAGGAAGAAGGGAAAATTCACGGAGTTCAGCGGCCAATATATTTCCTCTATGAAGTTTTGTCACCGTCCAAACAGCGTTACCCGCAATATCAGAAGTTGGCCTATGGAGTCTTCATGTCAGCACGGAAGTTACGACACTATTTTTTGGCACACCCGATAATAGTAGTCAACGAGACACCTCTCTCGAACATACTGAACAATCCGGAAGCCACGGGACGTGTCTCCCTATGGGGAATTGAGCTTTCCCCTCGGGACATCACATATGAAAAAAGAAACGCAATCAAATCACAAATTCTGCCGGACTTTGTTGCAGAGTGGATGGAACTCCAAAATACGGGACCCCCAGATTTATCGAGCATCTGGCATATGAATTTCGACGGGTCCAAGAGATTGGAAGGAGCTAGAGCAAGCGTGGTACTTGTCTCACCACAGGGCGACAAGATGAAGTATATATTGCGGATGACCTTTCCCAACGCATCCAACAATGAGGCGGAATATGAAGCCTTGATTCACGGGATGAAGATGGCAAAGGCGTGCGGTGCTACTCGCTTAAAAATCTTCGGCGACTCCCAGTTGGCTCAACAAGTGATGAAAAAGTGCGACGCAGTCAACGACAGCATGATAGCATATAAGGAGGTATACAATGAACTCGAGAAAACCTTCGACGGCTGTGAAGTTAATCACATGAGCAGACTCAGCAACGATGAAGCCGACGTTTTGGCAAACATTGGCTCACAGTGTCTTCCCATACCACCTGGAGTTTTCTGGGAAGAAATCAGTGAAAGATCAACCAAGGCGAAGAAGGTGCTGAAGCAGCCAAAGAAAAAGGAGAAATCCAAGAAAGACTTGGGGGCTCCAGCAGCTCCAGAAACACATTCATCGGAAGATGAGAAAGAACCAGAGGAGGTCATGATGATTCAAATTCCCTGGATGCAGGTTTATTTGGCGTATATCACGAAAAAGAGATATCCGAAGAACCGGTTGAAGCAAGGCGAGTTATTCGACGATCCAAAGCGTTTACCATGGTCAAGGGAGAACTATACAAATGAAGCATCTCAGGAGTGTTGCAAAGGTGCGTCACACCCGAAGAAGGGCGAGTTATACTAAAGGACATACACGAAGGAGTATGTGGCCACCACGCAAGAAATCGAGTAATAGCAGCCAAAGCTTTTTGAGCAGGATTTTATTAGCTTACAGCAATAGAGGATACAAAGGACATAGTGCGCACTTGCGACGCTTGCCATGGATTTGCGTCCAAGCCTCACTCTCTAGCCGTAGAATTAATGCCAATACCATTGGCACGGCCTTTCGCCCAATGGGGGCTTGACATGGTGGGAAAATTGCACAAGTCTTGGCCAGAAGGACACATGTATTTGCTCGTGGCAGATTTACCAAGTGGATCGAAGTAGTACCAGCAACTTCGGCAGACGCAACATCAGCAGTGAACTTCATCAAGGGGATAGTTTTTTGGTTCAGCTTCTCCAACAGCATAGTTATGGAAAACGACAATAACTTTACCTCTCGAAAATTCAAGGACTACTGCGAAGGCGTGGGCATCAAGCTGCAGTTCGCATCGGTGGCGCACCCGCAAACCAACGGTCAAGTCGAAAAAGCCAACGGTCTCATCTGCAATGGCATCAAGAAACGTTTGCTAACACCACTTGAGAAAGTGCGACACGCATGGGTCGACGAGTTGCCCTACGTTCTGTGGAGCTTACGAACAATGCCGAACGTAGTGACTCAAGAAACAACATTCTTCTTGGTCCATGGAGCTGAAGCAGTACTCCCAATAGAAATAGAACACAACTCTCCCAGAGTCATGGAATATGAAGAAGAAGCTTCGCGGAAGGCGCTGGAGGATGATGTCGATGCACTCGATGAAGTAAGAGACGTGGTGCTATCACGAGTAAGCGCGTAACAGCAGAACCTCAAAAATTACCACATCCGACGTTTGCGGCCCAGGTCTTTCGAAGTCAGCGATCTAGTCCTTTGACTCAAGCAAGATGGACACGAGAAATTTGAATCTCCTTGGTTGGGACCATATATTGTTACTGAAGTTATTCCAGGCGGAGCCTATCGGCTGAAGGACAAGAAACCGGGCAAGGACGAACCAAACCCGTGGAATGTGGCGCATCTACGACTTTCTATGCTTAGGGGAAAGTCAATATAGTATCAACTATGTAAACATACATTGTATCTGAAGAGCTCGCAAGTTTTCAGACGCACTCTTTTTCTTTCAGGGCACTGAGAGGGGCTGAAAGGTTTTTAATGAGGCGGGCTTGCGATGCTGCAATATAGCATGGTTGAAATAAAAATAGTGATGACTTATAATTTTTTCTTCACAAACAAGGCTCGGGGGCTCGGACCCGACGAACTTACAATATACTCGACTTCGAAACATTTATCAACTTACACGCATTGGTTACACAAAAAACCTCGCGAAAAAATAAACATAGTCATGCCAGCCGAGATACTCGGGGTCTCAAGGGAAAGATCATAACACAATCAGAAGAACTTGCCTTGACTTTATAAAGGTCTCGCAATAGAATTACAATATATATGACAAATATACATATACAACTTTGCGTTTTGGCTCAAACCTAACGCATTGGTAAAAAACAAAAAAGAATCCTATATCAAGCTATCTATGTTTATGTTCTCTCTTGTAACACGAACATTCTGAGTGGAATCATCATATCGAAATTCTTTGAAGAAAGCAGTGTCTACTCGAAGAAGCTCATCAATAATTATCTCGACGACAGGGGACACAACCGCATCATATTTGTTAATTTTTACTCTTCTCTTTGACGCTTTGCGGTAAAAAGTATCGACAACCGTGCCAAAATCCAACTTTGAGTGGTAGATCTTCAACCAGATTAAGGACAACTTAGTTGTAGCAATCATCTGAGCCTTCACAAAGTCATGGATGCTGCGCACGTCCTTAAATTTGGCCATAAGTTCAGGAAGATTACCAGGCTGTGGGTTATGAGGAAACATGGCATTATACATCATGGCCAAGGTACTGGTGCAAAAGTCAAGGAAATCCCAAACTTGGGCGGCTCGATCCTGGAATTGAACAATTCGGCGAGTACGGTCATCATCTGCCCAAAAATCAATATCATTCGCCTTGGCAAGTCGAAGAAGGGCTTCAACTCATGAATTCACCCTTTGATCTTCGGTGGCAGTATCCAGAAACGAGTCTATGAACAGCATAAGGAAAAACAATGTAGCACAAGGAGGGGCACATGTAAACATAAATCAAACAGCAAAGATGGAAGCAACATACCAGCCATGTCCTGACTTGCATCAGTCATCAAATCAAGCATATAGCTCTCGCGTTGAGCAGATCGTGTGGCGTTAGCAGTCGCTGATTCCTTCAACTCAAGAGCTTCATGTGCTTGACAAAGGGAAGCTTGCTCGCGATCCGAGGATTTGCGAGATTGATCCAAAACCGTTACATCCTGTTTCTTCATCGCCTGCAACTGCTATCGCAGATCGTCCATCTCTTGATGAATCAAGTCATGACACGAAGAAATATCCAAGGAAACGTCGCCAGGGACTCTCGCAGAATGAGAATTAGCGGGAGAAGCGTTGGAAGGTCCAGCTCCAGTATAGTTGTCAAAAATCATCTGGAAGACAAGAAAGTACCGACATCAATCATTTGGTAACACATTTTTCCATTCATATTCAGCACATTACATAAAGCGAGTCCTTACATAATACGGCTCCTAGAGAGCCCATACAAATCATCGGGAGCAACAAAAGGCGGCAATGTCTACAAAAAGAAAAAGAAAAGGAAATGCGAGTTGGTCTACTTGACCTTCGTCCGAGCAGTGCTAGCAGAAGTGGAGGACATTGGGTCAAGGAAGGTGATGAGTTTCTTTGAGAAAGCTTTGGCGTCCATCACCAGAGCCTTCCACTTCTCCGAGTTCAAGCCCTTGGGAGTTCCAGCCTTCACAATCGACCTTTTGGCCGCTGGCCGCAACAAAGGGATGGTCCCTTCGACTCCAATCTCCAAGCTAGCTTGACGATAGGCCAAAGCTGGATCATCCTTCTCCGGGAAATGTTGGGAAAGCTGGGAGAAAATCTCCGGTTGGGTATCCTTTGGGAAGAAGTGGGGAAAGACACGCTTCAGTGGGCTCCGCGCGGAAGATATACATTTGCGAGCCAAGTTGCAGTTTAGCTCAAGAATGTCGAGAGCGTCCAGAAGATGGTCATCGGATTATTGTCTTAGAGTATACTGCTCACCCATTTTCCCTGCTGAAGAAAACGAGGAGGTCGTCAACAACAAAAGATAATTAAAAACAAGGAAAAGCAGAAGAAAAAAGGAAAAACATTCTTACTCGAAAATCTCCGGGATTGCGTTTCGAAGCACGTCACAATGTTATTTTCGCGCTCAACCTGCTAGGCCTCTTTGTCGCTCAAAGTGTCTTCAACGGCTTGAAGCCTTTTGCGAAGATCATCGACAGCAGCGGCATCTTTTTCAGCTTTTTTTGCGAGCTGTCTCGCTGGCTTTGAGCTTGGCCTTGATACGTCTCAAACGTATCTATAATTTCTTATGTTCCATGCTAGTTTTATGACAATACTCACATGTTTTATATACACTTTACATCATTTTGATGCATTTTCCGGCACTAACCTATTAACAAGATGCCGAAGCGCCAGTTCCTGTTTTCTGCTGTTTTTGGTTTCAGAAATCCTACACAGGAAATATTCTCGGAATTGGACGAAACAAAAGCCCACGGTCTTATTTTCCCCTTGCCTTCCAGAAGTCCGAAGAGGAGACGAAGAGGGGCCACGAGGCGGCCACCCCACAAGGCGGCGCGGTGGGGCCCCTGGCCACGCCGGCCTATGGGGTGGGCCCCTCGGCGCCCCCCGACTCTGCCCCTTCGCCTATTTATTCTCTCCGTCGCGAAAACCCTAGTACCGAGAGCCACGATACGAGAAAAGTTACTGTGACGCCGCCGCCGCCAATCCCATCTCGGGGGATTCAGGAGATCGCCTCCGGCACCCTGCCGGAGAGGGGAATCATTGATGGCGTGTAACTCACACGTTCGTTGGGAACCCCAAGAGGAAGGTATGATGCGCACAGCAGCAAGTTTTCCCTCAGAAAGAAACCAAGGTTTATCGAACCAGGAGGAGCCATGAAGCACGTTGAAGGTTGATGGCGGCGGGATGTAGTGCGGCGCAACACCGGGGATTCCGGCGCCAACGTGGAACTCGCACAACACAACCAAAGTACTTTGCCCCAACGAAACAGAGTGAGGTTGTCAATCTCACCGGCTTGCTGTAACAAAGGATTAACCGTATTGTGTGGAAGATGATTGTTTGAAAGAAAACAAGTAAAGAACAAGTATTGCGGCAGATTTGTATTTCAGTATAAAAGAATGGACCGGGGTCCACAGTTCACTAGAGGTGTCTCTCCCATAAGATAAAAGCATGTTGGGTGAACAAATTACAGTCGGGCAATTCACAAATAGAGAGGGCATAACAATGCACATACATGTCATGATAAGTACAAGTGAGATTTAATTGGGCATTACGACAAAGTACATAGACCGCCATCCAACTGCATCTATGCCTAAAAAGTCCACCTTCAGAGTTATCATCCGAACCCCTTCCAGTATTAAGTTGCAAAGCAACGGACAATTGCATTAAGTATGGTGCGTAATGTAATCAACAACTACATCCTCGGACATAGCATCAATGTTTTATCCCTAGTGGCAACAGCACAACACAACCTTAGGGGTTTCTGTCACTCCCCCAGATATCAATGCAGGCATGAACCCACTATCGAGCATAAATACTCCCTCTTGGAGTTACTAGCATCAACTTGACCAGAGCCTCTACTAATAACGGAGAGCATGCAAGATCATAAATAACACATAGGTAATAACTTGATAATTAACATAACATGGTATTCTCTATTCATCGGATCCCGACAAACACAACATATAGTATTACAGATAGATGATCTTGATCATGTTAGGCAGCTCACAAGATCCAACAATGAAGCACAATGAGGAGAAGACAACCATCTAGCTACTGCTATGGACCCATAGTCCAGGGGTGAACTACTCACTCATCACTCCGGAGGCGACCATGGCGGTGAAGAGTCCTCCGGGAGATGAATCCCCTCTCCGGCAGGGTGCCGGAGGAGATCTCCAGAATCCCCCGAGATGGGATTGGCGGCGGCGGCGTCTCTGGAAGGTTTTCCGTATCGTGGTTCTTCATATCAGGGGTTTCGCGACGGGGGCTATAAGTAGGCGGAAGGGCAGAGTCAGAGGGCTGACGAGGGGCCCACACCATAGGGCGGCGCGGGCCCCCCTCTGGCCGCGCGGCCCTATGGTGGCGGCGCCTCGTCGCCCCACTTCGTATCCCTTTCGGTCTTCCGGAAGCTTCGTGGCAAAATAGGACCCCGGGCGTTGATTTCGTCTAATTCCGAGAATATTTCGTTACTAGGATTTCTGAAACCAAAAACAGCATAAAACAACAACCGGCTCTTCGGCATCTTGTTAATAGGTTAGTTCCGTAAAATGCACGAATATGACATAAAGTATGCATAAAACATGTAGATATCATCAATAATGTGGCATGGAACATAAGAAATTATCGATACGTCGGAGACGTATCAGCATCCCCAAGCTTAGTTCTGCTCGTCCCGAGCAGGTTAAACGATAACAAAGATAATTTCTGAAGTGACATGCCATTATAACCTTGATCGTACTATTTGTAAACATATGTAATGAATGCAGCGATCAAAACAATGGTAATGACATGAGTAAACAAGTGAATCATAAAGCAAAGACTTTTCATGAATAGTACTTCAAGACAAGCATCAATAAGTCTTGCATAAGAGTTAACTCATAAAGCAATAAATCAAAGTAAAGGTATTGAAGCAACACAAAGGAAGATTAAGTTTCAGCGGTTGCTTTCAACTTGTAACATGTATATCTCATGGATAATTGTCAACATAGAGTAATATAACAAGTGCAATATGCAAGTATGTAGGAATCAATGCACAGTTCACACAAGTGTTTGCTTCTTGAGGTGGAGAGAGATAGGTGAACCGACTCAACATAAAAGTAAAAGAATGGTCCTTCAAAGAGGAAAGCATCGATTGCTATATTTGTGCTAGAGCTTTTATTTTGAAAACATGAAACAATTTTGTCAACGGTAGTAATAAAGCATATGAGTTATGTAAATTATATCTTACAAGTTGCAAGCCTCATGCATAGTATACTAATAGTTCCCGCACCTTGTCCTAATTAGCTTGGACTACCGGATCATCGCAATACACATGTTTTAACCAAGTGTCACAATGGGGTACCTCCATGCCGCCTCGTACAAAGGTCTAAGGAGAAAGCTCGCATTTTGGATTTCTCGCTTTTGATTATTCTCAACTTAGACATCCATACCGGGACAACATGGACAACAGATAATGGACTCCTCTTTAATGCATAAGCATGTGGCAACAATTATTATTCTCATATGAGATTGAGGATATGTGTCCAAAACTGAAACTTCCACCATGAATCATGGCTTTAGTTAGCGGCCCAATGTTCTTCTCTAACAATATGCATGCTCCAACCATTAAGGTGGTAGATCTCTCTTACTTCAGTACAAGACGGACATGCATAGCAACTCACATGATATTCAACAAAGAATAGTTGATGGCGTCCCCGTAAGCATGGTTATCGCACAACAAGCAACTTAATAAGAGATAAAGTGCATAAGTACATATTCAATACCACAATAGTTTTTAAGCTATTTGTCCCATGAGCTATATATTGCAAAGGTGAATGATGGAATTTTAAAGGTAGCACTCAAGCAATTTACTTTGGAATGGCGGATAGATACCCTGTAGTAGGTAGGTATGGTGGGCACAAATGGCATAGTGGTTGGCTCAAGTATTTTGGATGCATGAGAAGTATTCCCTCTCGATACAAGGTTTAGGCTAGCAAGGTTATTTGAAACAAACACAAGGATGAACGGTGCAGCAAAACTCACATAAAAGACATATTGTAAACATTATAAGACTCTACACCGTCTTCCTTGTTGTTCAAAACTCAATACTAGATATTATCTAGACTCTAGAGAAACCAAATATGCAAACCAAATTAGCAAGCTCTAAGTGTTTCTTCATTAATGGGTGCAAAGTATATGATGCAAGAGCTTAAACATGAGCACAACAATTGCCAAGTATCAAATTATCCAAGACATTTTAGAATTACTACATGTAGCATTTTCCAATTCCAACCATATAACAATTTAACGAAGAAGAAACTTCGCCATGAATACTATGAGTAGAGCCTAAGGACATACTTGTCCATATGCTACAGCGGAGCATGTCTCTCTCCCAAAAAGTGAATGCTAGGATCCATTTTATTCAAACAAAACAAAAACAAAAACAAACCGACGCTCCAAGCAAAGTGCATAAGATGTGACGGAATAAAAATATAGTTTCAGGGGAGGAACCTGATAATGTTGTCGATGAAGAAGGGGATGCCTTGGGCATCCCCAAGCTTAGACGCTTGAGTCTTCTTAGAATATGCAGGGGTGAACCACCGGGGCATCCCCAAGCTTAGAGCTTTCACTCTCCTTGATCATATTGTATCATCCTCCTCTCTTGATCCTTGAAAACTTCCTCCACACCAAACTCGAAACAACTCATTAGAGGGTTAGTGCACAATAAAAATTAACATGTTCAGAGGTGACACAATCATTCTTAACACTTCTGGACATTGCATAAAGCTACTGGACATTAATGGATCAAAGAAATTCATCCAACATAGCAAAAGAGGCAATGCGAAATAAAAGGCAGAATCTGTCAAAACAGAACAGTCCGTAAAGATGGATTTTATTAGGGAACCAGACTTGCTCAAATGAAAATGCCCAAATTGAATGAAAGTTGCGTACATATCTGAGGATCACTCACGTAAATTGGCTTAATTTTCTGAGTTACCTACGGAGAATTAGACCCAGATTCGTGACAACAAAGAAATCTGTTTCTGCGAAGTAATCCAAATCTAGTATTTACTTTACTATCAAAGACTTTACTTGGCACAACAAAACATAAAACTAAGATAAGGAGAGGTTGCTACAGTAGTAAACAACTTCCAAGACTCAAATATAAAACAAAAATACTGTAGTAAAAACATGGGTTGTCTCCCATAAGCGCTTTTCTTAACGCCTTTCGACTAGGCGCAGAAAGTGTGTATCAAGTAACATCAAGAGACGAAGCATCAACATCATAATTTGTTCTAATAATAGAATCATAAGGTAACTTCATTCTCTTTCTAGGGAAGTGTTCCATACCTTTTGTCACACCCCAAATTTTTGCAACCTTGTTTAGTTGCCCAGAATGCAAAAATTAGGGGGAACAATTTTTTTTTACGGCTAACTAAGATGAATTGCCTTGATCTGTTTGTAGATGAATTGTCTTGATCTTCTTGTTTAGAAATTGTCTGGAGCTACTTCAGGGAATGATCCCTCTTTCAAATAAAAACACCTTTGACACTCACAAAGTAAAGCACATGTGTGGCCCTAGGAAATTCTTTTCCTTTCCCTTCTATGACATTAAACCCTATGCTTGGTGTTCTCCCATAAAACACCTCAACATACAATCTCTAGTCTCAAGAAACATAGTTGAGCTATGGTCACTCTTGTACCACCTTAATCTCCTCCCTTCAAAAACATTCGAGAAAGCATCTCACAAAAATCACCAAACCTCTTTTTGTTAATTCAAAATTCAAAGTATTTTTTTTCAAGAACCCTTCTTTTAAAATTTGACTTTGATCGCCTTTGATCATGGAATCACAAAAGAGTTTCTAAAAATACATTGTTTTATTTTTGACACAAAGTATTTACCATATGCTTACTTTATGTGACTCTAAAATCTTGAGAAAACTTTTATTTGTAGTTTGGTTTCTTCAAAGAAAATGGAATGATCCAGATTTAATTTTTATTTCCTATATGGATCATCCCACTCCTCGAAAAATCCTTCCTCTTTCCAAGTATTTCAAGTAACCCTATGTATCTAGTTTTAAATCAAATCAAGGCCATAGACACCGAATAAAAGGGTATTTGATCTGTGATCAAATATCCATGGCATTGTCTTTGCCACTAACACATCTCAATAATCCATCATTAAATATCATTAATCCATCTAGTCTTGACCTTGGTAATTTATCCTTCTTTGACTAAAAAACTCCATTGGTATATCAAACTTTCCAAATTCATCTAACACTACCCTTGGTATTGATCCAAATTTTGTTCCTTTGCAACTTTGATGCAATCATCTTCAATTTGGCTCATGCATTTGGAAATCATTGCTCAACCCCACACCACCACCTTGCACCATCTAGCAACCACCTCCCTGATTTATTTCCCTCCAAATAAATCACATTTGAACTACCTCTCTTTTCTCTCCCTCTCTCTCAACTTTGCATCAATCTTGGCCGAACCAAGATCTGCTTGGGCACCATCCATTACATCCTCCATGAGCTGACCTCAAACCCTCAAAGCCCCACCCCTGGACCCCCCTCTCCTCTCTTTTTCAACCTCTTGTTTGGATTACTTCTCTTCTCTCAAAATTCATAAAAAGTGGCCGGGCCACATTCTCCATTGGACACCAATCGGTGCACCACCTCTGGCCCGACCCTAAGCCGACCAAAGACACCACCTTGGATCCTCTCCTCTCTCCCAAAACGAGCCCAAGCCGAGCAGACTACAGCCCAACCCCACCCAAAACCTTAAACCGAAACAGAGAAGAAAACACGCACGCAGAACCCATCTCCGGCTCGACCCTCCCCTCTCCCGCGCTTCTTGCTAACGCAAGACCTACAACGTCACCCTCCCGCACCGCCCTGACGTCACCATGCTCGCACCCATTGGCCGACGGCACGGCACGCCCGCCCTTCCATTGGCCAAAACCACCACCCACGCTTCCTCCCCGCCTATAAAAGCTACCTGAGCCACAGCCCTCTCCTCTCACTCCCACCACTTCCTCCCACGCCTCTGAGACTCGCAAGAGCACCACAGTGCTCCTCTCCCACTGCTGCTCGCCGGAGAAGAAGAACACCGGCGTGGTCACCGAGAGGAAGCGAGCAGGATGAGCTCGCCCCCGACGACCTGGGCGCTTTCCTTCCTCTCCAAAACATTCCCCTGGTTCTTCCTATGCTAACCCACCTCTCCCTCGTGCCCAGGTCCGTCGATGACCGCCGCCAACTTCGTTCGTCCGGGAACGCCTGCGGAGAAGGGCCCGTCGGGCGGAGCCTCTGCTGGGGCGCAGCAAGCTTCTGGACGCGCCCCGGGATGGCCTCGACCCGCCGCACCCCCGCCCAGCCGCCGCCGGCAACCGCCGCGCCCTCCGGTAAGCCCCCCCGGCCGATCTCTGTTTTTCCCGGCCGCCTGCGCGTGCGTGGTCGAGGAGGGAGACGATCCCGACCCGATCGTAGGCTGCATGGCCACGTCGGCCACGTCGGCCCGCATGCAGGGCCCAGCAGCTGGCCCTCTTTTCTTTCTTTTTTTTCTTTTTCCCCCTCCCTCCACCTGGAATTCCTCCTGGGCCGGCCCACTGTTCAAAAATCGTGTGGCCCAGATCTTCCCGCCCATTCCAGTGCATTTAAAATTTTAAAATTCTGTTAAGATGTGGGAAAAACCAGAGAACTCAATTTGCTAATAACTCGAGATCTACAAACCCAAATCAAGTGAAACAAATTGCATTAGCTCAAAAATTCAAATATCTTTCCAATGCCACTGGCCCCATATTTTTAGGATTTTTCTACAATATTTGGCATGTGTATCTTGCTCTATGTATGATTCAGATTCAAGTTAATTCCTAAATTTGAATAATTAACCTTTTTGAGTGTAACCAATTTTGTTAGCCTTGTTTAAGTACTGGCCATCTAGATTAATTAGTTATAGCCTCTGGTCATGACAAATTGTTACCGTTTTTGTAATGTGTGTATCGCATGAAATGTTGTACCAAAACTTTTGCTTATTTAATATCTTTAACCAACTCTTTTTATTTAAAAGTGGTAAACTTTTGTTTTATTATTGAAAAACAAAACCCTCTGAGACTTAAAACCAAGTTTTTACTGTTTTGCTTAAGATTTTAAATGGTGTGGTATATTGTTTACTCCCTTTTATTAGGTAGTATTTTTATAAGCAAAATAAAGTAGGAAGAATGATTTTCTGCTTTTCCAAAAATGTTTGCAAATAAAATATGAATGTTTTTTTTATGCCAAACAAATGCACGTGTCTTCCTTGTGATGTTATCTACCAGGGGATAATTAGTTTGTGCCATGGTGATAACAAGGGAGGCAATTGCTAATTAATAATGCTCTCATGACTATGAAATAAAATAAATTGGTTTTCATCTAAAGTTGGTTTGTAGTATCTACAAGTCCTTAGTATGTTAGCCCGTAGTTGGATGTTAAATTCTGATTGTTCAATGTTGCTTTGATTGGTGCAATGTGTTGATTGTGTTCCTTTTATATTTTCCGGCGATAGATGCGAACAATTCCGGAGAAGAAGAAGAAGTGGTTCGAACAAGGATTTTATTTAGATTGACGGGATTCTTTTATTGATGAAGTTGAAGAAGTCCAGGGACAAATAAGCCAAGGCAAGCCATCTATTGATCTCTGAATGTTTGTGTCACATATTGTTGACACTTTATTGTTGTTCTTATTCCATTATCTATGGTGTGTTATTCTCTGTTTGTGTCTTGCATGCTTAATCTTTAGCATGATAATCTTCTTGGTCATGTATTATGCACCACTTTATGAGTGTTGTGTACTAGAAATAACCATAGTATGTCACCTCACTTGGTTGTCTTCACATGCTTCACTTTAGCATGTTATCCTACTTTGCAATTCACTCATACACCCCTCCTAGTGAATTGATAAATGACATTTTGATCTTGGTGTACCCTCACTTGGGAAGAGTATGCCTACCCACCTTGGGTATGTTGAGTGTGTCGATCTCCAACACCTCTCCTCTCTTTATATTGTTTGGTTATTGTCACAAATCTGAAAAGTGTTACCCCCTCTCTTATTGACAACATACATGCTTACCTTAAGCGTGTTGACCATTCTTGACATCCCACCTACACCTCCTTTAGTGGATTAGTGGTTATTTCGACAATCATGTCGTACCCCCTCAATGATGATGTCTCGGTACACTTCTTATGAGTATGCCGAGCCCCTTTTTGACACCTCCACACTTCCACTAAGTGGTCTTGATGAATAGCGTCATGACCATATTGTGTTCTAGTTCCATCATGAAACTTTAGGTTGGGAACACCTCAAGGTTTACCTTGTTGTAAAAGTTTTGAGAAAACCTTGGGTGAGTCGACCTTACCCGAGTGTATGGTTTATGAAAGGAAAGGATCTTGACATAGATGGTTGGAAAGAGGAAAGTGTGTGTGACTTGGGTTTTTGAGAAAAACGACACATGATTCTCTGTACTCGCCCGGAACAATTAACCCGCGCAACCACACTACTCCAACGTGGGCACGGGGCTTAGCTTGACGTTTGTTCTTCTTAGCATGAGGCACCGCACAACTATACAAGGGTACAGTTACCCCCGAGTCCGGGTTGTCGTAGTTGGAGACAATCGTATAACGGGAGGCCTTCGGGGCTGACCCGTCCGGAAGACACTATGGGTCTCCTGGCTTGGCGGTGGAGCCACGCTCAAGAGGAGGTGAGCTGCCACGGTGCCGGGGAGGTACATACTCCATAGGGTAGGACCTCTTGCTAAGTTGAATGGGCGAAAGGCTTCGACTGATTATCCGAGACCCGCATACTTTCGTATGGCGAACCGGGATGATCCCGGCGGATTTATCAGATCTTGTGGGGAAAGTGCGCACACTCGCGAGTTAAAACTATTCGAATAGCCGCGTCCGCGGTCATGGACGGTTGGGATGGCCGTTACCGAGCTGTGTCGAGTTTTGGTTTTGAAAATGATTTCCAAAAGAAATGCGTGTGTTGGAAGTACCGGAAGGGTACGGGAAAGATGTTGTGCCGACCATGTGGAGATGGTTGAGGAAAATGAAACAAAATGGGGTGACCCCTTCCTAGTGTCTTCATGTAGAGGAACTCTTCTTCAATAAAGATATAGAGATGTCATAGAGTTTTCCTAGTTTCTCCATCAACTGAGATGGCGTGAAGCTAACTCTTCTTCAATAAAGATGTAGAGATGTCATTGTTTATCTTTTGAAGTATCTTCTTCAATAAAGATATAGAGATGTCATAGGACCACCAAAGTGTCCGCATCACTTGAGATGCCGGCATGCTATATCCACAAGAGAAACTTATTCTCTTTCACTTGCTATATCCACAAGAGAAACTTATTCTCTTTCACATGCTATATCCACCAGAGAAACTATTCTTCCTCTCTTGTCTTCTTTAGTTAGAATTGTTATCACCTTCTTGATGGTTTGCGAGTACAATTCAAATGTACTCACGGCTTTGTCCCTGGCTATTTACTTGGCCAGACCTCGAGGACTTCGACAGACGAAGAAGGAGTTGATGACGTCTATGCGAGCTAGGAACGTCTTCCCGCTCAGCTTGCTCGTAGGGTTAAGGCAGATGACTTGGGGCTCTACGCTACTGAAGTGATTCTGCTACTCTGATGATTAGATTAGGCCCTTCGAGGCTATCTTGTAAAGATGGGTCATGTGACCTTATTGTAATTTTTCTTATTTCGTTTTGTAAAGGATGATGTAATTTGATATCAGTTCGGTTATGTGTTCACGGCACACTGATCATGGGAACGTGAACTGTATACATAACAGGGTATTTCGGACAGCTAGACCGGGGTCCCCACACCTTTCTTGAGAGGAAATTGATATTTAATATTACCTTCCTTCATATCAATAGCAACACCAACGGTTCGAAGAAAAGGTCTTCCCAATATAATGGGGCAAGATGCATTGCATTCAATATCCAAGACAACAAAATCAACGGGGACAAGGTTATTGTTAACCATAATATGAACATTATCAACCTTCCCCAAAGGTTTCTTTTTAGCATTATCAGCGAGATTAACATCCAGATAACAGTTTTTCAATGGTGGCAAGTCAAGCATATCATAGACTTTCTTAGGCATAACAGAAATACTTGCACCAAGATCGCATAAAGCATTACAATCAAAATCTTTGACCCTCATTTTAATGATGGGCTCCCAACCATCATCTAGCTTTCTAGGAATAGAAGTTTCAAGTTTTAGTTTCTCTTCTCTAGCTTTTATGAGAGCATTTGTAATATGTTTTGTGAAAGCCAAGTTTACAGTGCTAGCATTAGGACTTTTAGCAAGTTTTTGTAAGAACTTTATAACTTCAGAGATGTGGCAATCATCAAAATCTAAATCATTACAATCTAAAGCAATGGGATTATCATCCCCAAGGTTGGAAAAAATTTCAGCAGTTTTATCACTGGCAGTTTCAGGTAATTTTGCGCGCTTTGCACTAGGAGTAGAAACATTGCCAACACCAATTATTTTATCATTGATAGTAGGAGGTGCAGCAACATGTGAAGAATTAGCATTGCTAGTAGTGGTAATAGTCCAAACTTTAGCTACATTTTTTCTCTTTAGCTAGTTTTTCATTTTCTTCTCTATCCCACCTAGCACGCAGTTCAGCCATTAATCTTATATTCTCATTAATTCTAACTTGGATGGCATTTGCTGTAGTAACAATTTTATTTTCAATATCCCTATTAGGCATAACTTTCGATTTCAAAAGATCAACATCAGAGGCAAGACTATCAACCTTAGAAGCGAGAATATCAATTTTATTGAGCTTTTCCTCAATAGATTTGTTAAAGGAAGTTTGTGTACTAATAAATTCTTTAAGCATAGCTTCAAGTCCAGGGGGTGTATTCCTATTATTGTTGTAAGAATTCCCATAAGAATTAGCATAACCGTTACCATTATTATAAGGATATGGCCTATAGTTATTACTAGAATTATTCCGATAAGCATTGTTGTTGAAATTATTATTTTTAATGAAGTTTACATCAACATGTTCTTCTTGGGCAACCAATGAAGCTAATGTAACATTATTAGGATCAACATTAGTCCTATCATTCACAAGCATAGACATAATAGCATCAACCTTATCATTCAACGAAGAGGATTCTTCAACAGAATTTACCTTCTTACCTTGTGGAGCTCTTTCCGTGTGCCATTCAGAGTAATTAACCATCATATTGTCAAGGAGCTTTGTTGCTTCACCAAGAGTGATGGACATAAAGGTACCTCCAGCAGCTGAATCCAATAAATTCCGCGAAGAAAAATTTAGTCCTGCATAGAAGGTTTGGATGATCATCCAAGTAGTCAGTCCATGGGTTGGGCAATTTTTAACCAAAGATTTCATTCTTTCCCAAGCTTGAGCAACATGTTCGTTATCCAATTGTTTAAAATTCATTATGCTACTCCTCAAAGATATAATTTTAACAGGGGGATAATATCTACCAATAAAAGCATCCTTGCATTTAGTCCAGGAATCAATACTATTCTTAGGAAGAGATAGCAACCAATCTTTAGCTCTTCCTCTTAATGAGAAAGGAAACAATTTTAATTTTATAATGTCACCATCTACATCTTTATACTTTTGCATTTCACACAATTCAACAAAATTATTGAGATGGGCAGCAAGCATCATCGAACTAACACCGGAAAATTGCTCTCGCATAACAAGATTCAAGAAAGCAGGTTTAATTTCAAAGAATTCCGCTGTTGTAGCAGGTGGAGCAATAGGTGTGCATAAGAAATCATTATTATTTGTGCTAGTGAAGTCACACAACTTAGTATTTTCAGGGGTGGCCATTTTAGCAGTAGTAAATAAAGTAAACTAGATAAAGTAAATGCAAGTAACTAATTTTTTTGTGTTTTTGATATAGAGTGCAAGACAGTAAATAAGGTAAAGCTAGCAACTAATTTTTTTGTGTTTTGATATAATGCAGCAAACAAAGTAGTAAATAAAATAAAGCAAGACAAAAACAAAGTAAAGAGGTTGGGAAGTGGAGACTCCCTTGCAGCGTGTCTTGATCTCCCCGGCAACGGCGCCAGAAAAAGAGCTTGATGGCGTGTAACTCACACGTTCGTTGGGAACCCCAAGAGGAAGGTATGATGCGCACAGCAGCAAGTTTTCCCTCAGAAAGAAACCTAGGTTTATCGAACCAGGAGGAGCCAAGAAGCACGTTGAAGGTTGATGGCGGCGGGATGTAGTGCGGCGCAACACCGGGGATTCCGGCGCCAACGTGGAACTCGCACAACACAACCAAAGTACTTTGCCCCAACGAAAGCAGTGAGGTTGTCAATCTCACCGGCTTGCTGTAACAAAGGATTAACCGTATTGTGTGGAAGATGATTGTTTGCAAGAAAACGAGTAAAGAACAAGTATTGCAGCAGATTTGTATTTCAAGTATAAAAGAATGGACCGGGGTCCACAGTTCACTAGAGGTGTCTCTCCCATAAGATAAAAGCATGTTGGGTGAACAAATTACGGTCGGGCAATTGACAAATATAGAGGGCATAACAATGCACATACATGTCATGATAAGTACAGTGAGATTTAATTGGGCATTACGACAAAGTACATAGACCGCCATCCAACTGCATCTATGCCTAAAAAGTCCACCTTCGAGTTATCATCCGAACCCCTTCCAGTATTAAGTTGCAAAGCAACATACAATTGCATTAAGTATGGTGCGTAATGTAATCAACAACTACATCCTCGGACATAGCATCAATGTTTTATCCCTAGTGGCAACAACACAACACAACCTTAGGGGTTTCTGTCACTCCCCGGATATCAATGCAGGCATGAACCCACTATCGAGCATAAATACTCCCTCTTGGAGTTACTAGCATCAACTTGGCCAGAGCCTCTACTAATAACGGAGAGCATGCAAGATCATAAACAACACATAGGTAATAACTTGATAATTAACATAACATGGTATTCTCTATTCATCGGATCCCGACAAACACAACATATAGTATTACAGATAGATGATCTTGATCATGTTAGGCAGCTCACAAGATCCAACAATGAAGCACAATGAGGAGAAGACAACCATCTAGCTACTGCTATGGACCCATAGTCCAGGGGTGAACTACTCACTCATCACTCCGGAGGCGACCATGGTGGTGAAGAGTCCTCCGGGAGATGAATCCCCTCTCCGGCGAGGGTGCCGGAGGAGATCTCCGTGAATCCCCCGAGATGGGATTGGCGGCGGCGGCGTCTCCGGGAAGGTTTTTCGTATCGTGGTTCTTCGTATCGGGGTTTCGCGACGGAGGCTATAAGTAGGCGGAAGGGGCGAGTCGGAGGGCCGACGAGGGGCCCACACCATAGGGCGGCGCGGGCCCCCTCTGGCCGCGCGGCCCTATGGTGGCGGCGCCTCGTCGCCCCACTTCGTATCCCTTTCGGTCTTCTGGAAGCTTCGTGGCAAAATAGGACCGTGGGCGTTGATTTCGTCCAATTCCGAGAATATTTCGTTACTAGGATTTCTGAAACCAAAAACAGCAGAAAACAGCAACTGGCTCTTCGGCATCTTGTTAATAGGTTAGTTCCAGAAAATGCACGAATATGACATAAAGTGTGCATAAAACATGTAGATATCATCAATAATGTGGCATGGAACATAAGAAATTATCGATACGTCGGAGACGTATCAATCATCACCGGAGGACTCTACATCATCATGCCCGCCTCCGGATTGGTGCGTGAGTAGTTCATCCTTGGACTATGGGTCCATAGCAGTAGCTAGATGGTTGTCTTCTCCTCTTGTGCTATCATGTTTAGATCTTGTGAGCTGCCTAACATGATCAAGATCGTCTATTTGTAATGCTACATGTTGTGTTTGTTGGGATCCGATGAATATGGAATACTATGTCAAGTTGATTATTGATCTATCATATTTGTGTTGTTTATGATCTTGCATGCTCTCCGTTGCTAGTAGAGGCTCTGGCCAAGTTGATACTTGTAACTCCAAGAGGGGGTATTTATGCTCGATAGTGGGTTCATGCCTCCATTGAATCTGGGAGAATGACGTAAAGTTCTAAGGTTATGGATGTCTGTTAGTTGCCACTAGGGATAAAACATCAATGTTTTATCTAAGGATATTTGTGTTGATTACATTACGCACAATACTTAATGCAATTGTCTCGTTGTTTGCAACTTAATACTCGGAAGGGTCTGTGGATGCTAACCCGAAGGTGGACTTTTTAGGCATAGATGCATGTCGGATAGCGGTCTATGTTCTTTGTCGTAATGCCCTAAGTAAATCTCATATTAGTCATCATGATATGTATGTGCATTGTTATGCCCTCTCTATTTGTCAATTGCCCAACCGTAATTTGTTCACCCAACATGCTATTTATCTTATTGGAGAGACACCACTACTCGAACTCGTAGACCCCGGTCCATTCTTTTACATCTGAAATACAATCTACTGCAATCTCTCGTTCTCTGTTGTTCTTCGCAAACAAACATCATTCTCCACACCATACGTTTAATCCTTTGTTTACAGCAAGCTGGTGAGATTGACAACCTCACTGTTAAGTTGGGGCAAAGTATTTTGATTGTGTTGTGCAGGTTCCACGTTGGCGCCGGAATCCCTGGTGTTGCGCTGCAGTACACTCCTTCACCAACAACCTTCACGTGGCCTTCATCTCCTACTGGTTCGATAACCTTGGTATCTTTCTGAGGGAAAACTTACTGCTGGGCGCATCACACCTTCCTCTTGGGGTTACCAACGTACGTGTGCATCACGCGCCATCAAGACTGTTTTCTGGCGCCGTTGCCGGGGAGATCAAGACACGCTGCAAGGGGAGTCTCTGACATCCAATCTCTTTACTTTGTTTATTGTCTTGCTTTACTTTATTTTATTTTCTGTCTTGTTTGCTTTCTTTAAAAACACAAAAAAATTAGTTACTAGTTTTACTTTATTTAATTCTGTTCTGCTTAGTTTATTTTTATTATTGTTAAAATGAATACTCCTGAGAACACTAAGTTGTGTGATTTCACTAGCACCAATAATAATGATTTTATATGCACTCCTATTGCTCCACCTGCTACTACAGCAGAATTTTATGAAATTAAACCTGCTTTACTAAATCTTGTTATGAGAGAGCAATTTTCTAGTGTTAGTTCTGATGATGCTGCTGTCCATCTTAATAATTTTGTTGAACTTTGTGAAATGCAAAAGTATAAGGATGTAGATGGATACATTATAAAACTGAAATTGTTTCCTTTCTCCTTAAGAGGAAGAGCTAAAGATTGGTTGCTATCTTTGCCTAAGAATAGTATTGATTCATGGACTAAATGTAAAGATGCTTTCATTGGTAGATATTATCCTCCTGCTAAAATTATATCTTTGAGAAGTAGTATAATGAATTTTAAGCAATTGGATAATGAACATGTTGCCCAAAGCATGGGAAAGAATGAAATCTTTGGTAAAGAATTGCCCTACCCATGGACTGACTACTTGGATGATCATCCAAACCTTTTATGCAGGATTAAATTTTTCTTCGAGGAACCTATTGGATTCAACTGCTGGAGGTACTTTTATGTCCATTACTTTGGGTGCCGCAACAAAGCTTCTTGATGATATGATGATCAATTACTCGAATGGCACACCGAAAGGACTCCGCAAGGTAAGAAGGTAAATTCGTTGAAGAAACCTCCTCCTTGAGTGATAAGATTGATGTGATTATGTCTATGCTTGTTAATGGTAGATCTAATGTTGATCCTAATCATGTTCCTTTAGCTTCATTGGTTGCTCAAGAAGAGCATGTTGATGTGAACTTCATTAAAAATAATAATTTCAACAACAATGCTTATAGGAATAATTTGGGTAACAACTATAGGCCATATCCTTCTAATATCTGGTAATGTTTATGGTAATTCTTATTGTAATTCTTACAACAATAGTAGGAGTGTACCATCTGTTCTTGAAGTCATGCTTAAAGAATTCATTAGTACACAAACAGCTTTTAACAAATATGTTGAGGAAAAGCTTGGTAAAATTGATATTCTTGCTTCTAAGGTTGATAGTCTTGCTGCTGATATTGATCTTTTAAAATTGAAAGTTATGCCTAATGAAGATAAAGATATTAAGTCATTTGCTACAGCAAACGCTATACAAGTTCGAATTAATGACAATATTAGATTGATGGCTGAATTGCATGCTGTTGGAGATATGCTCAAGAAGCAATAATAAAATGGTTATTATAATATATCTTTGTGTTTATGATAATGTTTACATACCATGCTATAATTTTATTAACCGAAACATAGATACATGTGTGTTATGTGAACAACAAGGAGCCCTAGTAAGCCTCTTGTATAACTAGCTTGTTGATTAATAGATGATCATGGTTTCATAATCATGAACATTGGATGTTATTAATAACAAGGTTATGTCATTATATGAACTAGGAAGGTGGCCCGCGCACATGCGCGGGCAACTGCTTGATTTTCCTTTTAAGATAGATAATGTGAATAAGTTGTGTACATGATCACTGAGATGTACATTTGTAAAATAGATTTAAGTATTATAAATGATGAAAGCAATGACATTTATCTTAATATATTTTTCCTCTTATTCATAAATACATCTCAAGAGCCATTGACATGTAATTCTATTATTACTTAAAAAATTATTAAGGGTGTTTCGCTCAGTAAAACATCAAACTAATCCAAGACTGCCATCATGTGTAATTTCTACATGTAAATTTAAGTAACAAAAGCACAAAAACTCTATATACTTTTATTATTTTGTATTTTTTGTAATATTTATCAATTTAGGAAAATCAATGAAGACCGAAATTTATTGTTTCCTAAAATCATTTTATATTGGTTAGTCGACCAAAAATTTAACATTCAATAAATATTATAAGCGATATTCTGACCGAGATTCGGCATACAAATATTGTAGGTGATGGCATGCTTGTACATAAGAATTCCGAGTCGCCAATTTCACATGCCTCACGAACAGACAAATTGAGTTGAAGTAAGAAGGAAAACAGAGGAGAGATTGATTTTTTAAGAGGAGAGTAAATTGGCAGTGAATGGCATGGGAATTCGAGGTATGTTCCATTGTTGTATAGTTTACGATGCAATTATGGTTGACATAGCAGACTATACAACATAAGAGAAAGAATTCTGGTATGACTCTATTTTCCAAGAATAGTTGCCTCCAGATATGCAGACATACAATATTCAAATATGGTTTATATGGGCCAAAGTTTTAATTACAAATATGAGACCTATTAAGAAATATGCGCACATGCATGCTACCAAAAAAGAATAGATGAAGTACAGCTTAACTACTCCAGCGAACATACTTAATCTAAATTTCTTCAAAGTATTTGGCTTTCAATTATGTGCATGTGAAAAACTCATGTTGACATGATTTTAATTCACCCGAGAGAACATTTAGGTGGTTCAATCTTCTCTTATATATTTACATGGTTTTTTTATTGTATGGCAAAACGTTTGTATAGTTAAATGGGATCCAGTATTAGGTACAACATGTTACTTAGCATGCAAAACTATTGATCAGTTCACAGATAAAAAAATGCATGGTGAAATTCATTAATGGAAATTTTGTTTCGCTAACCCTTGGCCACTTATTACTTCATTATATCAAGGACCAAAAGATTTATATTAGATACTTTTTAGTAGAAACGATAGTAGACCAAAATAGAAAGAAATGTGTGCTCTTCCATTTACCCTCATGTAGTGCTTGAGTCTAAAGCTACAGATGTAATGATGACAAAGTCAAAAGAATTTCATAGATATTAATGTTGTTAAACAATTAGTAAACTAAGTAGCGCATGAATAAAGATCTTAAATAAACTATATCAGTTTAAACAGTGTTGTTGCCAGAAATTTCGTGGCGATTAGATTAATTGTGCAGACGTTAACATATATAAACATGTAACATGCAAGAAAACATAATGAATCTTGGAATATTATAACCGAGTTTGTTAGTATTCATGCCGAAGCTTTCTCAATCAGCTTTCTCCTTGAAGTTCTGCATCTTTTGCAACATCGATGACTCAAATGCCCTGAAAGTTAAGTAGGCAGTTAAGAACCAACAATAAGCATCTTTACCTTGCACTTTTACCGATCCATCGGCAATCCTAATGGGCCAAGAAAACTGATCGAGGTCCTACCGTTTGTACCAAGTACTGAGATATTGTGCTGTAAAGAAATTTCGAGTAAGCCATCTATTAACTCAAGATGTGATTAGGAAGGATAAATATAATAGAAGGCCTCGATACAACCTATTAAAAAAACATACTTTGTTATGATCAACGCAACCATTAGACAGTTTGTTTATTAGGTATTTCTGATAATTAGGAACCTAATTTTCAATCCTAAACATGTACCACTTCAAAACTGTCAATGTATATACATGATCAGCCGATACATACATGATCAGCCACGGTTTAGGTTTTGCAGCAACTGTGTCCAAAAAATCGAACCATTGATCCATGAATCAATAATGAAGTTAATATGAATCTGAAGGCTGAATCTGAACAAATAATAAATGTGCAGACTTTGGTACCATCGTGAACGCTGCTGCATTCACCTAAGTTAGAACAGTGGTGGCTATTAGGCTGATGTTTTACCATGTGCAAAGGCATTGTACATCGGTATTGTCTCCCTGTTCCAGTCAAAAGAAAATATTTGTCTCCGTGCTAGAGTCTAATGTCCGTCTACTATGCTGGTGATTCTCGTATGCAGTTTCAGGTGATGCATATTAAATCTTCTAATCTGTAAAGGAGATGACACGCATGATGCTAGAGTTGATTACTTGCAAGAAATCACAATCAACTTACCAGAGTGCATAGACGTAGGCAGCCAATGTATCGTAGGGTATGCCTACTGCCTGCGGTTGAAGCCGGTACAGTGGACGCCGCCGGTGTACCACGAAGAGGCAAGGCCAAGATGCGATACAGAAAAAGGAAATCCTGATATGCCGTCGAGTACCTTCCCATGACCATGAAGATGAACTCTAGCGAGATGCACGTACATGATCACCATCTGCACCAGTACCTTCCAACGACCGCGGCGACGAACTCCGCCGAGACGCAGAAAAATCACCAATCCGCCTAATTGTAAATCCGGCGAAAAATCGCCAATCCGCCTAGATAGACACGTATTACAAATCCGGCAAGACATACGCATCACCAATCTTCTCCAGTATTATCCGACGACCGCAGCGATGCATGAACTCCGGCTAGATGTACGTATACGATCATCAATCCGCCTAGATGCATACGTATTAGCCCGATCCTAATATGCCGTCAAGTACCTTCCTACGACCAGGAAGATGAACTCTGGCACGTACATGATCACCATCTGCACAAGTACCTTCTAACGACCGCGGCGATGAACTCAAGTACCTTCTAACGACCGCGGCGATGAACTCCGTCGAGACGCAGAAAAATCACCAATCCGTCTAGATACGTATGTATTGCAAATTCGGCGAAAAATCACCAATCCACCTAGATACGCATGTATTGCAAATCAAGTACGTTCTGACGAGCGCGGCGATGAACTCCGTCGAGACGCAGAAAAATCACCAATCCGCCTAGATACGTATGTATTGCAAATCCGGCGAAAAATCACCAATCCGCCTAGATACGCATGTATTGCAAATCCGGCGTAAAATCACCAATCCGTCTAGATACGCGCGTATTGCAAATCCGGTGGGACATACGTATCGCATCACCAATCTGCTCCAGTACCTTCCGGCGACCGCGGCGATGAATCGGCTAGACGCACGTACACGATTCATTAATCCGCCTAGATGCATACTAATACAAATCATCTAAACATCCAATCGTACGCAACATAAAAACTGATTGATTGTCATAGGCTCATATCGAACCTTTCTTTATTCCTTCAACTCACTCCGATGGCATCACCTCCAAATCTTCGATCATGTCCTTAACTGCTTGAGCGCCTGGGTATTAATCCCTTGACACCGGTGAAGTGGTGCGGCTCCAGATTAGAAAAGAACTCTAAGGAAGCAATTCACGTATAGCTTCCTCCTTTTCTGACGATGCATACATCCATGCTTCCTTTACATGCAACTCTAGAGTAGGCTCCTAGGTTGAGCTACGCCATCAAGAACGTCTCAATGCGGAAGCTATGTTGGAGATTAAAGAAAACAAAACGGTAAAAAGGATACCAAACGTGCTAATGGCAGTGGTGGGCAATTTCTTACTTTAATATAATTTAGTATAATCTAATGGTTACGAATTTTCCTTCTATTAAATTAAGGGTCAGATGTTTCTGATTTTTGTGGTAATTTCTAGTTAATTTTCTTTTTTCTGGTTAACCCTTAATGTACTTTTAATATATAATAGATGATGTAATGGACACACCCAATTAAGCGTAGCATAAGATCACGTCATTAAGTTCATTTGCTATAAGCTTTCGATACATAGTTACCTAGTCCTTTCGACCATGAGATCATGTAAATCACTTATACCGAAAGGGTACTTTGATTTCATCAAACGCCACTGCGTAAATGGGTGGTTATAAAGGTGAGATTAAGTATTCGGAAAGTATGAGTTGAGGCATATGGATCAACAGTGGGATTTGTCCATCCCGATGATGGATAGATATACTCTGGGCCCTCTCGGTGGAATGTCGTCTAATTAGCTTGCAAGCATATGAAAGGTTCATAAGAGACCACATACCACGGTACGAGTAAAGAATACTTGTCAGGAGACGAGGTTGAACGAGGTATAGAGATACCGATGATCAAACCTCGGACAAGTAAAATATCGCGTGACAAAGGGAATCGGTATCGTATGTGAATGGTTCATTCGATCACTAAGTCATAGTTGAATATGTGGGAGCCATTATGGATCTCCGGATCCCGCTATTGGTTATTGGTCGGAGAGAGGTCTCAAACCATATCTACATAGTTCGTGAACCGTAGGGTGACACACTTAAGGTTTGATGTCGTTTAAAGTAGATATGGAATATGGAATGGAGTTCGAAGTTTTGTTCGGAGTCTCGGATTGGATCCGGGACATCACGAGGAGTTCGGAATGGTCCGGAGAATAAGATTCATATATAGGAAGTCACTTTCGAAGTTTGGAAATGATCCGGTGCATTTATGGAAGGTTCTAGAAGGTTCTAGAAAAGTCCGGAAGAAATCACCATGGAAAGTGGAGTCCCGGAGGGACTCCATCTTGCATGGCCGGCCAAACCCTAAGGGGGAGGAGTCCCGGTGGGCTCCACCTTGGTGGCCGGCCAACCCACGTCAAGGAAAGGTGGGAGCCCCACCTTGAGTAGGACTCCCCCCTTGAGTAGGTTTCCCACTTTTGGGAGGTTTTGTTGTTGGGGTCTTATTCAAAGACTTGGACTACAACTCTTGGGGATTTCCACCTATATAATGAGGAGCATAGGGAGGGGCCGGCTACACCTTGCCACCCTTGGCCGCAGCCCCTAGTTGTCCGGCGCCCAAGCCCCCTCTCCCCAAACCCTAGCTACATCTCCTCCACATACAACTCCCGCATACGCTTAGGCGAAGCCCTGACAGAGTTCTCCATCACCACCGCCACCACGCCGTCGTGCTGCCGGGATTCCGAGGAGGATCTACTACTTCCGCTGCCCGCTGGAATGGGGAGAAGGACGTCGTCTTCATCAACACCGAACGTGTGACCGAGTACGGAGGTGCCGCCCGATTGTGGCACCGTCAAGATCTTCTACGCGCTTTTGAAAGCGGCAAGTGATCATCTTCTGCATCAACGAGATCTAATCTCGTAGGCTTTGGAAATCTTCAAGGGTTAGTCTCAATCATCCCCTCGTTGCTACCATCTTCTAGATTGCATCTTGGCTTGGATTGCATTCTCGCGGTAGGAAATTTTTTGTTTTCTATGCTACGAATCCCATCAGTGGTATCAGAGCCGTGTCTATGCATAGATTGGTTGCACGAGTAGAACACAATTGTTTGTGGGCGTTGATGCTTTGTTGTCTTTAGTTCGAGTACTTTGTATCTTTGTGGCATGGTGGGATGAAGCGGCTCGGGCTAACTTTACATGACCGCGTTCATGAGACTTGCTCGCACGTTGGACATGCAATTTGTATTGCATAAGTGGCTTTGCGGGTGTCTGTCTCTCCCACCATAGTGAAGATTCAATTTACTCTTTCTATTGACAACACTAGTATCACCGTTGTGGTTCATGTTCGTAGGTAGATTGGATCTTACTCGAAAACCCTAAACCACGTAAAATATGCAAACCATATTAGAGACGTCTAACTTGTTTTTGCAGGGTTTGGTGATGTGATATGGCCATGATGTGATGATGAATATGTATGAGATGATCATTATTGTATTGTGGCAACCGGCGGAGCCTTATGGTTGTCTTTAAATTTCATGTTGAGTAGTATTTCAATGTAGTTGTAATAGTTGCTACATGAGGTGAACAACCATGAAGACGGCGTCATGGACCTTGATGCTACGCCGACGATGATGGAGATTGATACGTCTCCGACGTATCGATAATTTCTTATGTTCCATGCCACATTATTGATGATATCTACATGTTTTATACACATTGTATGTCATATTTATGCATTTTCCGGCACTAACCTATTAACGAGATGCCGAAGAGCCGGTTCTTTGTTTTCTACTGTTTTTGGTTTCAGAAATCCTACTAAGGAAATATTCTCGGAATTGGACGAAATCAACGCCCAGGGTCCTATTTTTGCACGAAGCTTCCAGAAGACCGAGGGGGAAAGGAAGTGGGGCCACGAGGCGCCGACACCACAGGGCGGCGCGGCCCAGGTCTTGGCCGCGCGGCCCTGGCATGTGGGGCCCTCGTGTGGCCCCCCGCGTTGCCCTTCCGCCTACTTAAAGCCTTCGTCGCGAAACCCCCAGTACCGAGAGCCACGATACGGAAAACCTTACTGAGACGCCGCCGCCGCCAATCCCATCTCGGGGGATTACGGAGATCGCCTCCGACACCCTGCCGGAGAGGGGAATCATCTCCCGGAGGACTCTTCACCGCCATGGTCGCCTCCGGAGTGATGAGTGAGTAGTTCACCCCTGGACTATGGGTCCATAGCGGTAGCTAGATGGTTGTCTTCTCCTCATGTGCTTCATTGTCGGATCTTGTGAGCTGCCTAACATGATCAAGATCATCTATCCGTAATGCTATATGTTGTGTTTGTCGGGATCCGATGGATAGAGAATACTATGTTATGTTGATTATCAATCTATTACCTATGTGTTGTTTATGATCTTGCATGCTCTCCGTTATTAGTAGAGGCTCGGCCAAGTTTTTGCTCTTAACTCCAAGAGGGAGTATTTATGCTCGATAGTGGGTTCATGCCTCCATTAAATCTGGGACGGTGACGAAAGTTCTAAGGTTGTGGATGTCTTGTTGCCACTAGGGATAAAACATTGATGCTATGTCCGAGGATGTAGTCATTGATTACATTACGCACCATACTTAATGCAATTGTCTCGTTGTTTTGCAACTTAATATCGGAAGGGGTTCGGATGATAACTTCGAAGGTGGACTTTTTAGGCATAGATGCATGTTGGATAGCGGTCTATGTACTTTGTCGTAATGCCCAATTAAATCTCACAATACTCATTATATCATGTATGTGCATTGTCATGCCTCTCTATTTGTCAATTGCCTACTGTAATTTGTTCACCCAACATGCTATTTATCTTATGGGAGAGACACCTCTAGTGAACTGTGGACCCCGGTCCTATTCTTTTACATCGAATACAAATCTGCTGCTATTGTTCTTTACTGTTCTTTGCAAACAATCATCATCCACACTATACATCTAATCCTTTGTTACAGCAAGCCGGTGAGATTGACAACCTCACTGTTTCGTTGGGGCAAACTACTTTGGTTGTGTTGTGCGGGTTCACGTTGGCGCCGGAATCTCTGGTGTTGCGCCGCACTACATCCCGCCGCCATCAACCTTCAACGTGCTTCTTGGCTCCTCCTGGTTCGATAAACCTTGGTTTCTTTCTGAGGAAAAACTTGCCGCCGTACGCATCACACCTTCCTCTTGGGGTTCCCAACGGACGCGTGCCTTGTACGCGTATCAAGCTCTTTTTACAGCGCCGTTGCCGGGGAGATCAAGACACGCTGCAAGGGAGTCTCCACAATCCAATCTCTTTACTTTGTTTTTGTCTTGCTTTATTTTATTACTTTGTTTGCTGCACTTATATCAAAACACAAAAAAATTAGTTGCTAGCTTTACTTTATTCTATTGTCTTGCACTCTATATCAAAAACACAAAAAATTTAGTTACTTGCATTTACTTTATCTAGTTTCCTTTATTTACTTCTGCTAAAATGGCTACTCCTGAAAATACTAAGTTGTGTGACTTCACAATCACAAACAATAATGATTTCTTATGCACACCTATTGCTCCACCTGCTACTACAGCAGAATTCTTTGAAATTAAACCTGCTTTCTTGAATCTTGTTATGCGAGAGCAATTTTTTGGTGTTAGTTACGATGATGCTTGCTGCCCATCTCAATAATTTTGTTGAATTGTGTGAAATGCAAAAGTATAAAGATGTAGATGGTGACATTATAAAATTAAAATTGTTTCCTTTCTCATTAAGAGGAAGAGCTAAAGATTGGTTGCTATCTCTCGCCTAAGAATAGTATTGATTCATGGACTAAATGCAAGGATGCTTTTATTGGTAGATATTATCCCCCTGCTAAAATGATATCTTTGAGGAGTAGCATAATGAATTTTAAACAATTGGATAATGAGCATGTTGCACAAGCTTGGGAAAGAATGAAATCTTTGGTTAAAAATTGCCCAACCCATGGACTGACTACTTGGATGATCATCCAAACCTTTTATGCGGGACTGAACTTTTCTTCGCGGAACCTATTGGATTCAGCTGCTGGAGGTACCTTTATGTCCATCACTCTTGGTGAAGCAACAAAGCTCCTTGATAATATGATGATTAATTACTCCGAATGGCACACGGAAAGAGCTCCACAAGGTAAGAAGGTAAATTCGTCG
>NC_061514.1:274521254-274596601 GCF_022539505.1 Lolium rigidum | reverse complement strand
TCATAAGAGACCACATACCACGGTACGAGTAAAGAATACTTGTCAGGAGACGAGGTTGAACGAGGTATAGAGATACCGATGATCAAACCTCGGACAAGTAAAATATCGCGTGACAAAGGGAATCGGTATCGTATGTGAATGGTTCATTCGATCACTAAGTCATAGTTGAATATGTGGGAGCCATTATGGATCTCCAGATCCCGCTATTGGTTATTGGTCGGAGAGAGGTCTCAAACCATATCTACATAGTTCGTGAACCGTAGGGTGACACACTTAAGGTTTGATGTCGTTTAAAGTAGATATGGAATATGGAATGGAGTTCGAAGTTTTGTTCGGAGTCTCGGATTGGATCCAGGACATCACGAGGAGTTCCGGAATGGTCCGGAGAATAAGATTCATATATAGGAAGTCACTTTCGAAGTTTGGAAATGATCCGGTGCATTTATGGAAGGTTCTAGAAGGTTCTAGAAAAGTCCGGAAGAAATCACCATGGAAAGTGGAGTCCCGGAGGGACTCCATCTTGCATGGCCGGCCAAACCCTAAGGGGGAGGAGTCCCAGGTGGGCTCCACCTTGGTGGCCGGCCAACCCACCTCAAGGAAAGGTGGGAGCCCCACCTTGAGTAGGACTCCCCCCTTGAGTAGGTTTCCCACTTTTGGGAGGTTTTGTTGTTGGGGTCTTATTCAAAGACTTGGACTACAACTCTTGGGGATTTCCACCTATATAATGAGGAGCATAGGGGAGGGGCCGGCTACACCTTGCCACCCTTGGCCGCAGCCCCTAGTTGTCCGGCGCCCAAGCCCCCTCTCCCCAAACCCTAGCTACATCTCCTCCACATACAACTCCCGCATACGCTTAGGCGAAGCCCCTGACAGAGTTCTCCATCACCACCGCCACCACGCCGTCGTGCTGCCGGGATTCCGAGGAGGATCTACTACTTCCGCTGCCCGCTGGAATGGGGAGAAGGACGTCGTCTTCATCAACACCGAACGTGTGACCGAGTACGGAGGTGCCGCCCGATTGTGGCACCGTCAAGATCTTCTACGCGCTTTTGAAAGCGGCAAGTGATCATCTTCTGCATCAACGAGATCTAATCTCGTAGGCTTTGGAAATCTTCAAGGGTTAGTCTCAATCATCCCCTCGTTGCTACCATCTTCTAGATTGCATCTTGGCTTGGATTGCATTCTCGCGGTAGGAAATTTTTGTTTTCTATGCTACGAATCCCATCGGTGGTATCGAGCCGTGTCTATGCATAGATTGGTTGCACGAGTAGAACACAATTGTTTGTGGGCGTTGATGCTTTGTTGTCTTTAGTTCGAGTACTTTGTATCTTTGTGGCATGGTGGGATGAAGCGGCTCGGGCTAACTTTACATGACCGCGTTCATGAGACTTGCTGCACGTTGGACATGCAATTTGTATTGCATAAGTGGCTTTGCGGGTGTCTGTCTCTCCCACCATAGTGAAGATTCAATTTACTCTTTCTATTGACAACACTAGTATCACCGTTGTGGTTCATGTTCGTAGGTAGATTGGATCTTACTCGAAAACCCTAAACCACGTAAAATATGCAAACCATATTAGAGACGTCTAACTTGTTTTTGCGGGGTTTGGTGATGTGATATGGCCATGATGTGATGATGAATATGTATGAGATGATCATTATTGTATTGTGGCAACCGGCAGGAGCCTTATGGTTGTCTTTAAATTTCATGTTGAGTAGTATTTCAATGTAGTTGTAATAGTTGCTACATGAGGTGAACAACCATGAAGACGGCGTCATGGACCTTGATGCTACGCCGACGATGATGGAGATTGATACGTCTCCGACGTATCGATAATTTCTTATGTTCCATGCCACATTATTGATGATATCTACATGTTTTATACACATTGTATGTCATATTTATGCATTTTCCGGCACTAACCTATTAACGAGATGCCGAAGAGCCGATTCTTGTTTTCTGCTGTTTTTGGTTTCAGAAATCCTACAAAGGAAATATTCTCGGAATTGAACGAAATCAACGTCCAGGGTCCTATTTTTGCACGAAGCTTCCAGAAGATCGTGGGGGAAAGGAAGTGGGGCCACGAGGCGCCGACACAACAGGGCGGCGCGGCCCAGGTCTTGGGCGCGCGGCCCTGGTATGTGGGGCCCTCGTGTGGCCCCCCGCGTTGCCCTTCCGCCTACTTAAAGCCTTCGTCGCGAAACCCCCGCATCGAGAGCCACGATACGGAAAACCTTACCGAGACGCCGCCGCCGCCAATCCCATCTCGGGGGATTCTGGAGATCGCCTCCGGCACCCTGCCGGAGAGGGGAATCATCTCCCGGAAGGACTCTTCACCGCCATGGTCGCCTCCGGAGTGATGAGTGAGTAGTTCACCCCTGGACTATGGGTCCATAGCAGTAGCTAGATGGTTGTCTTCTCCTCATGTGCTTCATTGTCGGATCTTGTGAGCTGCCTAACATGATCAAGATCATCTATCCGTAATGCTATATGTTGTGTTTGTCGGGATCCGATGGATAGAGAATACTATGTTATGTTGATTATCAATCTATTACCTATGTGTTGTTTATGATCTTGCATGCTCTCCGTTATTAGTAGAGGCTCGGCCAAGTTTTTGCTCTTAACTCCAAGAGGGAGTATTTATGCTCGATAGTGGGTTCATGCCTCCATTAAATCTGGGACAAGTGACAGAAAGTTCTAAGGTTGTGGATGTGCTTGTTGCCACTAGGGATAAAACATTGATGCTATGTCCGAGGATGTAGTCATTGATTACATTACGCACCATACTTAATGCAATTGTCTCGTTGTTTTGCAACTTAATACCGGAAGGGGTTCGGATGATAACCCGAAGGTGGACTTTTTAGGCATAGATGCATGCTGGATAGCGGTCTATGTACTTTGTCGTAATGCCCAATTAAATCTCACAATACTCATTATATCATGTATGTGCATTGTCATGCTCTCTCTATTTGTCAATTGCCCGACTGTAATTTGTTCACCCAACATGCTATTTATCTTATGGGAGAGACACCTCTAGTGAACTGTGGACCCCGGTCCTATTCTTTTATATCGAATACAAATCTGCTGCTATTGTTCTTTACTGTTCTTTGCAAACAATCATCATCCACACTATACATCTAATCCTTTGTTACAGCAAGCCGGTGAGATTGACAACCTCAGTGTTTCGTTGGGGCAAACTACTTTGGTTGTGTTGTGCAGGTTCCACGTTGGCGCCGGAATCTCTGGTGTTGCGCCGCACTACATCCCGCCGCCATCAACCTTCAACGTGCTTCTTGGCTCCTCCTGGTTCGATAAACCTTGGTTTCTTTCCGAGGAAAACTTGCCGCCGTACGCATCACACCTTCCTCTTGGGGTTCCCAACGGACGCGTCGTTGTACGCGTATCAAGCTCTTTTTCTGGCGCCGTTGCCGGGGAGATCAAGACACGCTGCAAGGGGAGTCTCCACAATCCAATCTCTTTACTTTGTTTTTGTCTTGCTTTATTTTATTACTTGTTTGCTGCACTTATATCAAAACACAAAAAAATTAGTTGCTAGCTTTACTTTATTTACTGTCTTGCACTCTATATCAAAAACACAAAAAATTTAGTTACTTGCATTTACTTTATCTAGTTTCCTTTATTTACTTCTGCTAAAATGGCTACTCCTGAAAATACTAAGTTGTGTGACTTCACAATCACAAACAATAATGATTTCTTATGCACACCTATTGCTCCACCTCGCTACTACAGCAGAATTCTTTGAAATTAAACCTGCTTTACTGAATCTTGTTATGCGAGAGCAATTTTTTGGTGTTAGTTCTGATGATGCTGCTGCCCATCTCAATAATTTTGTTGAATTGTGTGAAATGCAAAAGTATAAAGATGTAGATGGTGACATTATAAAATTAAAATTGTTTCCTTTCTCATTAAGAGGAAGAGCTAAAGATTGGTTGCTATCTCTCGCCTAAGAATAGTATTGATTCATGGACTAAATGCAAGGATGCTTTTATTGGTAGATATTATCCCCCTGCTAAAATGATATCTTTGAGGAGTAGCATAATGAATTTTAAACAATTGGATAATGAGCATGTTGCACAAGCTTGGGAAAGAATGAAATCTTTGGTTAAAAATTGCCCAACCCATGGATCGACTACTTGGATGATCATCCAAACCTTTTATGCAGGACTCGAACTTTTCTTCGCGGAACCTATTGGATTCAGCTGCTGGAGGTACCTTTATGTCCATCACTCTTGGTGAAGCAACAAAGCTCCTTGATAATATGATGATTAATTACTCTGAATGGCACACGGAAAGAGCTCCACAAGGTAAGAAGGTAAATTCTGTCGAAGAAACCTCTTCCTTGGGTGATAAGATTGATGCTATTATGTCTATGCTTGTGAATGATAAGACTAATGTTGATCCTAATAATGTTCCGTTAGCTTCATTGGTTGCCCAAGAAGAACATGTTGATGTAAACTTCATTAAAAATAATAATTTCAACAACAATGCTTATCGGAACAATTCTAGTAATAACTATAGGCCATATTCTTATAATAATGGTAACGGTTATGGTAATTCTTATGGGAATTCTTACAACAATAATAGGAACACACCCCCTGGTCTTGAAGCTATGCTTAAAGAATTTATTAGTACACAAACTTCTTTTAACAAATCTGTTGAGGAAAAGCTCAATAAAATTGATATTCTCGCTTCTAAGGTTGATAGTCTTGCCTCTGATGTTGATCTTTTGAAATCGAAAGTTATGTCTAATAAGGATATTGAAAATAAAATTGTTACTACAGCAAATGCCATCCAAGTTAGAATTAATGAGAATATAAGATTGATGGCCGAATTGCATGCTAGGTGGGAAAGCGAAGAAAATGAAAAACTTGCTAAAGAGAATAATGTAGCTAAAGTTTGGACTATTACCACCACTAGCAATGCTAATGCTCCACATGTTGCTGCACCTCCTACTATTAATGGTAAAATAATTGGTGTTGGCAATGTTTCCACTTCTAATGCAAAGCCTGCAAAACTACTGGAAACTCGCTAAAACCGCTGAAACCGCTCGTGATAAAACTGCTGAAATTTTTTCCAACATTGGGGATGATGATCCCATTGCTTTAGATTGTAATCGTTTGGATTTTGATGATTGCCACATCTCTGAAGTTATAAAGTTCTTACAAAAACTTGCTAAGAGTCCTAATGCTAGTGCTATAAACTTGGCTTTCACAAAACATATTACAAATGCTCTCATAAAAGCTAGAGAAGAGAAACTAAAACTTGAAACTTCTATTCCTAGAAAGCTAGAGGATGGTTGGGAGCCCATCATTAAGATGAAGGTCAATGACTTTGATTGTAATGCTTTATGTGATCTTGGTGCAAGTATTTCCGTTATGCCTAAGAAAATTTATGATATGCTTGACTTGCCACCATTGAAGAATTGTTATTTGGATGTTAATCTTGTTGATAATGCTATAAAGAAACCTTTGGGGAGAGTTGATAATGTTCGCATTACCGTTAACAATAACCTTGTCCCCGTTGATTTTGTTGTCTTGGATATTGAATGCAATGCAACTTGTCCCATTATATTGGGAAGACCTTTTCTTCGAACTGTTGGAGCTATCATTGATATGAAGGAAGGTAATATTAAATATCAATTTCCTCTCAAGAAAGGTATGGAACACTTCCCTAGAAAGAGAATGAAGTTACCTTTTGATTCTATTATTAGAACAAGTTATGATGTTGATACTTCGTCTCTTGATAATACTTGATATACACTTTACGCGCCTAGCTGAAAGGCGTTAAAGAAAAGCGCTTATGGGAGACAACCCATGTTTTTACTACAATACTTTTATTTTATATTTGAGTCTTGGAAGTTGTTTACTACTGTAGCAACCTCTCCTTATCTTAGTTTTGTGTATTATTGTGCCAAGTAAAGTCTTTGATAGTAAGGTTCATACTAGATTTGGATTACTGCGCAGAAACAGATTTCTTTGCTGTCACGAATTTCGACCTGCCTCTCTGTAGGTAGCTCAGAAAAATATGCCAATTTACGTGCGTGATCCTCAGATATGTACGCAACTTTCATTCAATTTGGGCATTTTCATTTGAGCAAGTCTGGTGCCTCAATAAAATCCATCTTTACGGACTGTTCTGTTTTGACAGATTCTGCCTTTTATTTCGCATTGCCTCTTTTGCTATGATGGATGAATTTCTTTGTTCCATTAATGTCCAGTAGCTTTGTGCAATGTCCAGAAGTGTTAACAATGATTGTGTCACCTCTGAACATGTGAATTTTTATTATGCACTAACCCTCTAATGAGTTGTTTCGAGTTTGGTGTGGAGGAAGTTTTCAAGGATTAAGAGAGGAGGATGATACAATATGATCAAGGAGAGTGAAAGCTCTAAGCTTGGGGATGCCCCGGTGGTTCACCCCTGCATATTTTAAGAAGACTCAAGCGTCGAGCTTGGGGATGCCCAAGGCATCCCCTTCTTCATCGACAACATTATCGAGTTCCTCCCCCGAAACTATATTTTTATTCCATCACATCTTATGTGCTTTGCTTGGAGCGTCGGTTTGTTTTTGTTTTTGTTTTGTTTGAATAAAATGGATCCTAGCATTCATTGTGTGGGAGAGAGACACGCTCCGTTGTTGCATATGGACAAATATGTCCTTAGGTTTTACTCATAGTATTCATGGCGAAGGTTGAATCTTCTTCGTTAAATTGTTATATGGTTGGAATTGGGAAATGCTACATGTAGTAATTCTAAAATGTCTTGAATAATTTGATACTTGGCAATTGTTGTGCTCATGTTTCAGCTCTTGCATCATATACTTTGCACCCATTAATGAAGAAACACCTAGAGCTTGCTAAATTTGGTTTGCATATTTGGTCTCTCTAAAGTCTAGATAATTTCTAGTATTGAGTTTTGAACAACAAGGAAGACGGTGTAGAGTATTATAATGTTTACAATATGTCTTTTATGTGAGTTTTGCTGCACCGGTTCATCCTTGTGTTTGTTTCAAATAACCTTGCTAGCCTAAACCTTGTATCTAGAGGGAATACTTCTCATGCATCCAAAATCCTTGAGCCAACCACTATGCCATTTTGTGTCCACCATACCTACCTACTACATGGTATTTCTCCGCCATTCCAAAGTAAATTGCTTGAGTGCTACCTTTAAAATTTCCATTCTTTACCTTTGCAATATATAGCTCATGGGACAAATAGCTTAAAAACTATTGTGATATTGAATATGTACTTATGCACTTTATCTCTTATTAAGTTGCTTGTTGTGCGATAACCATGTTCCTGGGGACGCCATCAACTACTCTTTGTTGAATATCATGTGAGTTGCTATGCATGTCCGTCTTGTCTGAAGTAAGGGAGATTTACCACTTTAATGGTTAGAGCATGCATATTGTTAGAGAAGAACATTGGGCCGCTAACTAAAGCCATGAATCATGGTGGAAGTTTCAGTTTTGGACATATATCCTCAATCTCATATGAGAACATTAATTGTTGCTAAATGCTTATGCATTAAAGAGGAGTCCATTATCTGTTGTCTATGTTGTCCCGGTATGGATGTCTAAGTTGAGAATAATCAAAAGCGAGAAATCCAAAATGCGAGCTTTCTCGTTAGACCTTTGTACAGGCGGCATGGAGGTACCCCTTTGTGGCACTTGGTTAAAACATGTGTATTGCGATAATCCGGTAATCCAAGCTAATTAGGACAAGGTGCGGGCACTATTAGTATACTATGCATGAGGCTTGCAACTTGTAAGATATAATTTACATGATACATATGCTTTATTACTACCGTTGACAAAATTGTTTCTTGTTTTCAAAATAAAAGCTCTAGCACAAATATAGCAATCGATGCTTTCCTCTTTGAAGGACCTTTCTTTTACTTTTATGTTGAGTCAGTTCACCTATTTCTCTCCACCTCAAGAAGCAAACACTTGTGTGAACTGTGCATTGATTCCTACATACTTGCATATTGCACTTGTTATATTACTCTATGTTGACAATATCCATGAGACATACATGTTACAAGTTGAAAGCAACCGCTGAAACTTACTCTTCCTTTGTGTTGCTTCAATGCCTTTACTATGAATTTATTGCTTTATGAGTTAACTCTTATGCAAGACTTATTGATGCTTGTCTTGAAGTGCTATTCATGAAAAGTCTTTGTTTTATGATTCATTTGTTTACTCATGTCATTACCATTGTTTTGATCGCTGCATTCATTACATATGCTTACAATAGTATGATCAAGGTTATGATGGCATGTCACTCCAGAAATTATCTTTGTTATCGTTTACACGCTCGGGACGAGCAGAACTAAGCTTGGGGATGCCGATACGTCTCCGACGTATCGATAATTTCTTATGTTCCATGCCACATTATTGATGATATCTACATGTTTTATACACATTATATGTCGTATTTATGCATTTTCCGGCACTAACCTATTAACGAGATGCCGAAGAGCCGATTCTTGTTTTCTCGTCGTTTTTGGTTTCAGAAATCCTACAAAGGAAATATTCTCGGAATTGGACGAAATCAACGCCCGGGGTCCTATTTTTGCACGAAGCTTCCAGAAGACCGAGGGGGAAAGGAAGTGGGGCCACGAGGCGCCGACACCACAGGGCGGCGCGGCCCAGGTCTTGGCCGCGCGGCCCTGGCGTGTGGGGCCCTCGTGTGGCCCCCCGCGTTGCCCTTCCGCCTACTTAAAGCCTTCGTCGCGAAACCCTGTTGCGGTCAGAAACCCACCGGCGAGCAACGACGGGCAACACAGTAGAGCCGGGAGGCTCCCAGGACTGCGGCTGGCCCTGGTCCCTCGAGCGACGGCCCGCAAAGCTTCGGCACGCACGTCCGATGCTGGTGCAAGGGCGTGCCACCTCACCTATACCTGGTCAGGAAGGTGATGGATTTGCTTCGCTTAGTTTCCTGCATGGCATACACGTAAACATTAAATACGAGCCTCGATCGGCTCTCGAGTTGTCCCGTGAATCGGCTCAAGGAGCCGATCCACCCATGGTTCGTATGAGGTCTACGATCACATGGTGGTCCTGCTTGATCAATATAAAGCTGAAATGACCTACGACGATTTAGGGTTTTCACCACATAATCGGAACATCCTACGCGTGATTGAGCCTGGCAGCCACGCACGGTGCTAATAAACCGACCCTAGACAAGGCCTAAAAACCAACATGAAGTTGATCCCCGGAACATCTTATCTAGGGCTACCAAACTACACCCTACGTGCTACTCGATCCTTCAACCCGTTTGCAAGGCCTAACTATGCAGATATTAAACTAATCCTTGAAGAACAAGGAGCAACCATAACGGATCGGATCTACTAAATAATGATCAAGCGAGGTGCCGCCCTTACACCTAAGATAGGTGTAAGGGCGGCTAGACGTCTAAGGGTTGCATGGACGAAAGCATATGATACGATGAAACAATGCTAACCCTAACACATCTATGATAACTACGTTGCTCGCCATCAACAAGGCTTCAGCACGAGCAACGCTTGCACGACGAATAAACGTGTACTGCCTAGATCGCAAGATGCGATCTAGGCAGCATGATGCTTACCCGGAAGAAACCCTCGAAACAAGGGAGTTGGCGATGCGCCTAGATTGGTTTGTGATGAACGTGATTGTTGTTTTTCTCAATAACCCTAGATACATATTTATAGTCCGTGGACTTTCTAACGTGGGAATAATCCCAACCGTGCACGAGCCAAATTCTATCTAACCGACACGTATCCTACTATATTTACGGATACACGGGCAAACTAGCCCAAACTTTGTATACAAGGCCGATTCATGTATTTCTTCCGTGTATATTCTTCAAGCCCATCTTAATCGCGGCCCACCTCTCGATCCGGTCAAATTCCGGTGATAACACATGCCCCCCTGGTTTTGGAAATGATAATTCCAAAATCACTCGTTTTTCCTTCGTCGGGTCATGTCGTAGCAGAAGCGGAACCGTCGCGAGTATCCTTCATCATGATGCCTTGCCTTATCAACTTCTCTCGCAAGATTTGATAGCTTTAACATCACTTCCTCGGAAACCGTAGTGGCATTAAATCTCCACTATACCCCCTTATTTAAGCTGTGCCAAACGGCTCGCCTCTTCATCCCCTTGTTCTCGTTCCAACCATCGGCACCAAAAAACCCTCTTTCCCTGTAGCAATGTCTTCCTCTTCCTCCGTCTCATCAGGCCTCTCTTTCCAATCTTGTTCCTCGAGCGAGCAAGAGTGGGACTTTGACTATGTGCCAGATGGCCCACCCGAGGCCCTCGTCGGGTCAGATGGTGACTTACCCCTGACCGATGGGGAGGATGACCTCCAGTTCCTCATCGAAGGGGAGCTGGAGAGCGAGAGCGAAGACGACCTCCACTCCTGGGCGAACTCCACCTCCTCCGACGAGGAGGAGGAAGAAGAAGAAGAGGAGGAAGAGGAGGAAGAAGAGGAGGATGATTCCTCCTCCTCCGCTGGGTATCCGCCGGCGAAGCGCTTCCGTGCTTGGGCGGACAGCGAAGACGATGATGATGACGAGGAAGAAGAGGCTCTGGCCGAGGGCTGGCGCAGCAGCGACGAGGAACTCTCCGGAAGCAGCGCCGACGACAGCTACGATGCCGATGACGAGGCCAGCGAGGATTAGTAGTGTAGGATTAGTAGTTCCTGAGCAATCGGCTCTTCTTTTGTTCTTCCTCTCTTGAGCAATCGGCTCTTCATTGTAAAAACCCCTATTATTAATGAAGAAGTGTCTCCAGTTAATTTTGCCGATAGTCAAAGTCAACCACTCCCTCAAAAGAGCCGATGGCATCGCATCGGCCTTTACCATAAAACACGAGCAAGGCCAACCTAATTGCCCCTCCAAACGGTAACCTGCGACCTCCGCCTGAGAAAGCAACCTCAGATCCCCAAATCGCCGCCCAAGCAGCTCCACGAATCTCAGATCTCAACCGCGCCGTCCCAACCCCACAGCGCATCAAATGGCGGAATCATCCAACGCCAACGCCATGGTTTCCGGTCTGAAGGTAATCCTTAACCGCTTCTTCGCCATTCGAATCAATGTTACGATTAAACAGCAAACACCTGAATTAATGTCCTATTCCGTTATTAATTTTAGGTTTCAGACATCCTGCTGCCGCATCCCTCTCTCCCAAACTCTATGTGTCTTGGCCCCCGTTCTTCCGAGAGTCCCGCTCACTTAATCTCATGCGAGGCCAATAGAATCCCCTTCGTGAACCAGAATTTAGATCTGACTTCCTGGGCCGACTGCCTGCGAGCATGGCCTAATCCTCCTGAAGGTTGGGTGGCATGGTACCGTAGAGTGTCTAAAACCCATTATGCCACCTGGGAAACGATAGGGATAGCCGATGCTTTGTCATTATCATTGTCTCCTCTTGAAAAGAATGAGAACATTCTGAAAACCATCGGCTACTTTTGGTCTGATGCGCTGAATTGCTTCATGTTCGGCCATGGCCCCATGACACCAACTCTTTTGGACGTAGCCATGATCACAGACCTGGATATTGCATCCTCAAGCCCCTCTGCCTTTAAATTGCCAAAGGTCCCTTTCACCCTCTCCTCTAAAACAGAGTGTACAAGCTGGGCGCCTACCTGAGGCGTTATATGAAAACCAAAGGCCCTGTGACAGAGAAAGAGCACACGGCCTTCTTGAACTTCTGGCTGGAGCACTTCATATTCTGTGGTCCTTCACTCGCCCCAACCAAGAACTACCTTTCCCTGGCCTATGAACTCGCCAAAGGCACACAACTTGGCCTTGGCAATCTGTTCCTTGGAGAGGTCTATCGATCCCTTCAACTGATGTCTGTCAAACTGTTTTCCCAAAAGACAGTTAAAACAGGAGGCCCCTGGTGGTTTATTCAGTTATGGGCTCAGCTGTACTTTCAGAACCAGATCCCAAACTTCCCACCTTTGGCCACCTGCACCTTCCCAGATGCTAATGGGAAGGAGATCCGATGCACTAGCTATGGCCAAGCTCTGTATAGCCTCACAGGCAGCAGGCTGATCCCTAAGGAAGCAGCAGAGTGGTTCAAGATCTTCTTCCAAAGCTTGGACAACCCCCTGTTCCTTCCTTACACTGAATCGGAGAACTTTGAGAATCCAGTCTCCTTCCGGTTAGACAGCTTCACCGATGACGCTAGCACCCGGCACTTGTACTCTATCATGATCCGTCCTTGCTTTCTCCCAGTTGGCATGAGTACCTCAAACAGGATCATCAAGCCTGGTTATGAGTCTTACCAACCGGTGGTAGTAGCCCGTCAGCTTGGTCTCGGGCAAGTGCCCCCACACTTCTTCCTCCACCACCTGACAGCAAGCAGAGCTGAGCTGCCTGACATCCTTACCGGCCAAAGGTGCTATACCTTCTTTGACGCTCTGGCCATTCCAATTCCTCACAACCTCTGTTTCACCATCACTACCGATGGCTTCGAGGCTTGGTGGTCCATGTGGAAGACCCACGCCTTCAGAAGAGCTCTAGGACCGCTGCTGAAGCAACTTGATGCCGAATATGACGTTCCTGCACACCAGGTACCATTACATATAAATTTCTTGCAATGGCTCATGATGATTGTCTGTAACCTGGCTCTCATCTATTGGCAGCAACAAGATGGCCCAGAGCCCACGCAAGCCGATGGCTCCCCCTTCAAATTCCTTCCACCAGCCCCGGTGGTTCTCTTCTGCCAGAGCTCGCCACCCCTGAAGAAGGTCATAATGCAAAGCCAGCCGATTTCACCGAAATCGGCTCCCAAGAGTAAAGCATCCTCGGGGCCAGTTGCCCCCCGAGCCTCAATCCAAGCGAGGAAGGCCGTGAGGAAAGTAGCTGTCAGAAAGACCCTGAAGCGCAAAGCTCCTGCCCAAGAAAGCTTGCATGTAAGCTGACTCGTGCCTTGACTAAATTTATCTGTCCTCCCAGTCCTTCGCAACATGCTTGAACTTCTTTTTACAGACTTCCACCGAAGAGAATTCCAGCGGGGAGGCACAGTCCAGCCAAAGGGACTCAAACCCGGGCAACTCCGGGAGATCCACCACACAGAGTCAGACGGACTCGCCAGCGTCGGCTTCTGGGAAAGGGTCGACTCCCGAGCCTGTTGCTCCTCAAGCTCCGACCAAAACGGGATCACGCGTGAAGCGTCGATGCGTCAAAAGGGCTCGCAAAGACCCACGAGTTTCCTCGCCAAGCCAGGAGGTTTCAAACGTAATTGCCTCACCAGTTCATATTTCATGTCGTCCCATTGCTACCTAGATCGACTCACCATTTCTTTTGCAGACTAATGAGACCTCTAGCGGGGACGTTGAAGAGGTACTGATGCCATCCGCCACGCTAGACCTAGCCACCTCGACGAGCGTGGCTGACCAAGTGGCTACCCTAGCCAAGTCCACCGAAAAGCCGATTATCACAACATCGGCTGCTCCTCCTACTTTGGGAGAGGTACACTCCACTCCCTCGGCTCTACCCTTTTCTTTGTTGTATACTAATACTGCTCTTGTTCGTCTGTCAGGGTTGTGATCTTTCAAGCTTGCTGACGTTCGATCCTGAATCCATCGAGCCAGCTACTTCCAAGGCAGGTGAAGAGCCAAGCCCTAGCACGGTCCATGGTCCGCTCCAGCGTCTCAAGGCTTTGCTCTCCTCCTCAGTTGAGACCCTGGTCGAAAATCCCGAGGCAGTCAAGGGCATCCTCGAAGACATCCAGCCCCATCTCCCGGTGACACTGCAGGTTAAACTTTGGCCAGCTGTGACTCTGTCGGTCTTCAGGTCAAGGGTGCAGTCGGCTCGTCAAAGAATCACCCTTCGTCACGCACAGCTTCCGTTGAGAGCCGATATTGCAGACAAGTGTCAACGGCTCAACGAGAAGAAGGCTGCTTTAGACGCCAAAACCGACACTTCTGCCAATAGTGCCGAACTCGAGACCCTGCGCAAGGAACTGGAGAACCTTGAAGAGAGGGTCAGGGAGACCAAGCAACTTATCCAAGACAAGGAAACCCTCATTGCCCGCTCTCAAGAGGAAGCAAAAGCCTCACAGCCCGATCTGAAGACCGATCTGGCTGAAATTCGTGCCCTGAGCAGTCAGCTGGTGACGGGCAAAGACGAGGACGACGAGGCTGAGATCACCGAGGTGGATCGTATCCGTGCCGACGCCCTTCACGCCCTCAACGCGTTTCTTCAGTAGAGCCTCTCTGTGTAAACTGATAAATGTTTTGCTGGACTTGTCTAAAGTCGATGGCTGTGCATCGGCTGTGACTTGCATACTGTTTCGCATCTTTTCTCAAGTCGATGTCTGTGCATCGGCTGTGATTTGTCTTCGCATATTTTCTCAAGTCGATGTCTGTGCATCGGCTGTGACTTGCGTGTACTTTTTTTTTACTGGCCAATTTTCCCATCGGCCCCCAATATTTCACTGCACATGTATCGCACATGTTCATCTGATTAGGTGCCCCCCGAGCCGAATCTGTCAGGTAACTGCAGATATCGGCTCTGTAGGTCGCCAAGGCACTGTACTTCGTTCTCGTGGCTTCTCAAAGATAACTGGCCGGGGGCCGCAGTCAAGTTGTGCCACAGGTGCTTCGTCTAATCCTGGAGCACTAAACTCCGCTGGGAGGATGAACACCATGTTTGTGCCAGCCGATGTCTCATCATCGGCTTTCCTTTGTCTGGGGCGCCACTCTTTCTTTTGTGGCCGACCTTCTTCGTCCAGAGTTCGCTGAATTTTCGCGGCCAAATCAGGCCGCGCCTTCCTTAACGTGTGCAGGTATAACCTTTCGGCTTCCTCCAAACCACGTAGTCGCTGAACCCTACGCTTTTGGGAACGGCTGAGTCCATCAGGGCACCACCTTGGCCGGTGGTACTTATCTTCTTCTTCTTCATCATCTTCTTCTAACCCCTCGAGATCTTCCACCCGAGAGGACACAACGTGCTTGTTCCGAGGCGGGAGAGGCCCTAGACGTTTGAACACGGACACGTCACCTGCATCCTTCTTCTTCTGTCTACATTCTGGGCAGTTGCCGATTGTAGGCAATCGGCTCATTCCTGAATCCCAGCAGTGTCTGAAGAAGGGACAGTCCCAGTGCCTATCCACGTCGTCTTGCTCTCTTGACTTTTCCTTGGCGTGGCGCTCATATCTCAAACCCCCAGTACCGAGAGCCACGATACGGAAAACCTTACTGAGACGCCGCCGCCGCCAATCCCATCTCGGGGGATTCTGGAGATCGCCTCCGGCACCTTGCCGGAGAGGGGAATCATCTCCCGGAGGACTCTTCACCGCCATGGTCGCCTCCGGAGTGATGAGTGAGTAGTTCACCCCTGGACTATGGGTCCATAGCGGTAGCTAGATGGTTGTCTTCTCCTCATGTGCTTCATTGTCGGATCTTGTGAGCTGCCTAACATGATCAAGATCATCTATCCGTAATGCTATATGTTGTGTTTGTCGGGATCCGATGGATAGAGAATACTATGTTATGTTGATTATCAATCTATTACCTATGTGTTGTTTATGATCTTGCATGCTCTCCGTTATTAGTAGAGGCTCGGCCAAGTTTTTGCTCTTAACTCCAAGAGGGAGTATTTATGCTCGATAGTGGGTTCATGCCTCCATTAAATCGGGAACAATGACGAGAAAGTTCTAAGGTTGTGGATGTCTTGTTGCCACTAGGGATAAAACATTGATGCTATGTCCGAGGATGTAGTTATTGATTACATTACGCACCATACTTAATGCAATTGTCCGTTGTTTTGCAACTTAATACTGGAAGGGGTTCGGATGATAACCCGAAGGTGGACTTTTTAGGCATAGATGCATGTTTGGATAGCGGTCTATGTACTTTTTCGTAATGCCCAATTAAATCTCACAATACTCATTATATCATGTATGTGCATTGTCATGCTCTCTCTATTTGTCAATTGCCCGACCGTAATTTGTTCACCCAACATGCTATTTATCTTATGGGAGAGACACCTCTAGTGAACTGTGGACCCCGGTCCTATTCTTTTATATCGAATACAAATCTGCTGCTATTGTTCTTTACCTGTTCTTTGCAAACAATCATCATCCACACTATACATCTAATCCTTTGTTACAGCAAGCCGGTGAGATTGACAACCTCACTCGTTTCGTTGGGGCAAAGTACTTTGGTTGTGTTGTGCGGGTTCCACGTTGGCGCCGGAATCTCCGGTGTTGCGCCGCACTACATCCCGCCGCCATCAACCTTCAACGTGCTTCTTGGCTCCTCCTGGTTCGATAAACCTTGGTTTCTTTCTGAGGGAAAACTTGCCGCCGTACGCATCACACCTTCCTCTTGGGGTTCCCAACGGACGCGTGCTGTACGCGTATCAGAGATCATGCCCGTTGATGATGGAGATCATGTCCGTGCTTTGGAGATGAAGATCGAAGGCGCAAACACTAAAGGGCCATATCATATCACATATGAATTGCATGTGATGTTAATCCTTTATGCATCTTATTTTGCTTAGAACGCGAAGGTAGCATTATAAGATGATCCCTCACATTAATATCAAGATAATAAAGTGTTCTCCCCTCGTATGCACCGTTTATATAGTTCGTTGTTTTCAAAGCATCTCGTGATGATCGGATGTGATAGACTCAACGATTACATACAACGGGTGTAAGCCATGTTTGCACACGCGGAATACTTGGGTTTGCTTGACGAGCTTAGCATGTACAGACATGGCCTCGGGACACAGGAAACCAAAAGGTTGAACACGAGTCATATGGATGATATGATCAACATGTTGATGTTCACCATTGAAGCTACATCGTCTCACGTGATGATCGGTTTTGGTGTAGTGGATTTGGATCGTGTACCACTTAACAACTATGAGGGATGTTGTATTAAGTGGGAGTTCATTAGTAATTAGATTAAAACATGAACTAATTATCATAAACATAGTCTGAGTAGTATTTTGAATTAATTTTGTAGTATTGGCATCCGTTTTTCTACCATGCGCTAGTCTTGTAATTGAGATAGAAATACTGTTAAAATCTGAAAATAAACTTTACGGACTGGTACCGTATTGTTAAAGAATCAAGAAATGATTAAGTCATATTGCAAACTTTTAGTAAACCTCACATTGTTGATTCAAAGAAGTATGGTTTCAATTAGTACCTAAAGTTATCTTGTCTCCGTGAAACTTGAAGTTCAAATCTGTTTGAAAAGTAAGGAGCTGAAAATTTAGTTTTCAGAAATAATCAAGGTATGAGATATATGTGATATCTAAGACCTTATTGCAAGATGATAGAATATAATTTGGTGAGACTACATAAACTCATAAGTTTTATGGGAATGTACAAAGGTTGAAGACGCAAGGCGTCCCAATCCTCCAACTATTGGGGCACTAACGATATTCGCATATCCATGAAGTGATCGTCCTTAGTATGCACCGTTGCTAAAGACTCGTCGTTTCGAATACTAAGGTATAGATTCTACGTGTGCATACAACGGGTGCAAGCCAGATTTGCACATGCGAATGCGAGGTTAAACTTTACGAGCCTAGCATGTACAGACATGGTCTCGGAAAAGTCGTCATGATATGATGGATAAAATTATGAGTGAAATTGTTCATCATATTACAAAGTTACTAATAGTGAAATCTGAAACACTTGTCATATGATGATCAACTTCAAAGTAAGAACCTCAAGGTTATTGGTATTTGACCAACAAACCTAGAAGTTATTGAAGGTGAAGTGTTTTTTGAGAATGAGGAAAGCTAAAAGAGAAAATACAAAAGATATTTTGGCAGAAAGAAAGAAAAGACTAGAAGGTCTAGCTCAGATGTATATAAATGATATACATGTTATGGATATATTCTTTGTTTTGGTCACATAATAAAATTCTTGGGTAATAGTACCAGATTGGTTGGTATGAGATGTCATACAATACAACGCAATACAAGAATATGATGGCCTAAGTGACTAATAAAGAATATGGTAATAATGCACATCTGGAACATAATAAAGTGTTATCATGTTTTTCGTTGGCATTCTACCTAGCCCTTAGAATTTATAATAAAGAACTTAATAATTTTTATTTTGCTCTGGTCAAATGAAAACAATGAGTTGTTCAAATTATGACATTACTCCATGTACGATGGATAAGTTATTATAAATCTTAATGGTGAAACACACACACACATAATACTGACGCTAAAATGCCATAAGGCAAATGATTTGAATTCCACTTATTTCTGGAACCGCCATTTAGGTCATGTTAGAAAGGAACGCATGAAGGAACTCCATGCAAATGGATTTTGGAGTCATTTGATTTTTGAATCGTTTGGCGCTTGCAAATCTTTTCTAAAGAGAATGACTAAAATACCGTTCATAGGCCAAGAGTTGAACGGGAAACTAACTTAGTGAAAACATACATGATGATATATGTGGTTCACTGGGCATAGTTGTGTGCGGGATATTCTTCTACTTCATGAAAACTTCCAACAATGAATTGAGTATATATATGTGGATATATTCGATAAGGAAGAAGTTTGAAACATTTGAATGGATTCAAATAGATTTTAGCATGAAGTGGAAATCATCGTAATAGAAAAGTCAAATATCTATGATTGGATCATTGGGAAAATATTTGAATTACGAGTTTTAGCAAACATCTAAGAGAGTTATGAAATTGTTCTACAACTCACATTTCTTGGAGTATCATAGTGATGATATAGTATCCGAGAGATGTATCCAAACCTTGTTGGGTTAATGATGAGATAAAAATAAAATGATGCCATTATATTTTTGTGGATTATTCTTTAGTGACTACCGCGTTTACACTAAATAGAGCATCATCATGATCCGTTGAAATGACACCATACGAGTTATGGAATGGGCATAAACCCTAATAGTCCTTTCTTTAAAATTTTGGTCTAAGAGTTTACAACCAAAATCGGATGAATGTCTTTGTTGGTTATCCCAAAGTATTGATTGGGAATTCTTTCCACTATGGATACAAAGATAAAAGTGTTTGTCGATGTTTCTTATTTATTTCCAAGAAATTGTTTCTAGCGAAGTATTAGAGTGGGAGGACAATATAATTTGATAAGGTTTATGAACCTGAGCATAATGATCAAAGTAGCGCAGCATCGGAATTGGTTCCGGAAGCGGCCACGACGATCATGGCTCCCATGACTACAAAGTGTTTTAGCCATGGAGATCGAAGTACATATTGAACCTTGTAGGTATGGTTTACTTTGTGATCAAATAAATGATTTGTGGACAAAGGATTGATTTTGAACAATAATAAACCAACTACAAACAAAGAAGTTATGATAGGCCACGACTCTTTAAAATGGCTATACGCCATGAAATCCAAGATAGATGAATACTTATTGAAAGTAAATGGATCTATAAAATTGATGAAGCTTGACTTGTCGAAAAGTTGTTTACGACAAAGTTCAAAGAGTTGACTACGATTAGATTAGATCTTCCGTAGCAATGCTTATAGTCTATGTGGATTATTCTAGTAATCACTACATATTTCTTTTATGAGATATGCTAGTAGGATGACAAAATACATTACTTATCAGAAGTGTGTATTAAAGGTGTATACAAGATACAACCAAAGAGTTTTGCTGGTCCGTGGAATACTAGATAGGTATATAAACTTCAATTGGATGAAGTGAGTATCGCGGAGTTGGCATCTTCACCGGATGAAATGGTCAAAGAGTTTTTGATTTCATCAGAAACGATGAAGATGCTTGCATTTGCAAGAAATTAAGTGGGAGCGCTGAGACATATTTATAATACTTTATGTAGATGACATATAGTTGGTTATAAATGATGTAATTATATACTTGATTAAAAAGGTTTCATTGAGAATTAATTTCAATGAAAGGATATGGACTGAAACAAATTTAGTGTCAAGATCTATGAAGATAGATTGAAACACATAATAAGTTTAAGTCAAAGTACATAGAATGGATATTGAAGTAGTTCAATATAGAAATATTAAGAAAATGTTCTTGTCATGTGAAGGTTTAACAAGACTTGAGTGTATCTGACACTCAATGAGTAAAAACACATGAGTGATTATAGATCATGAATAATATGTACACAATCAGATGTCCTGTGCTCTAAAAGTGTTATGAGCATGTACCAGAATGATTCATGTGATGAACATTGAAAAACAGTAAGAATATTCTTGAGTACTTAAGAAGAACCAAGGATATATATATATAATTTTGTATGGAGAAATGACAAACAAATCACTGTAAGGTGTTGCACCGATATTGGTTTTGTCACATATAAAATACAATTTCAAATCTAAAATTGGACTAAGTGTTGTTTAAAAGGTAGCACAATGAGCTAGAAGTTGTCTATGCTAGATTTAGATGAGTTCTAAATATTGTGACGGATTCTACAGACGAAGGCAGAGTATGTCATTGTTTTGACAATGACTGAGGATGTTAAGTCAAGAAGTTCTTGAGAATTTGGTGTAGTTCTGATAGTGTCAGAACTTTGAAGCTATATTGTGTGTGACAATATTAGTAACATATTTCAGACCGCGGAATTAAGGTTCCACCAGAAGACCAAACATATTTAATGCCGACTCATTTGAAAATGAGTGATGCGTTGAGACGCAAATGAATTACAAAATACATACGTTTTCTGAGCGTGTCAGATCCGTTGACTAAAACCTCTCCCGTGAGCAAAACATGATAAAGCACCGGAAGGCCAAGGTGTTATATCTTTAGAAATGTAAACTAGATTATTGACTCTAGTGCAAGTGGGAGATCGTTGGAGATATGCCCAAGAGGCAATAATAAAATGGTTATTATAATATATCTTTGTGTTTATGATAATGTTTACATACCATGCTATAATTGTATTAACTGAAACATTGATACATGTGTGTTATGTGAACAACAAGGAGTCCCTAGTAAGCCTCTTGTATAAATAGCTTGTTGATTAATAGATGATCATGGTTTCATAATCATGAAAATTGGATGTTATTAATAACAAGGTTATGTCATTATATGAATGATGTAATGGACACACCCAATTAAGCGTAGCATAAGATCACGTCATTAAGTTCATTTGCTATAAGCTTTCGATACATAGTTACCTAGTCCTTTCGACCATGAGATCATGTAAATCACTTATACCGGAAGGGTACTTTGATTACATCAAACGCCACTGCGTAAATGGGTGGTTATAAAGGTGGGATTAAGTATTCGGAAAGTATGAGTTGAGGTATATGGATCAACAGTGGGATTTGCCATCCCGATGACGGATAGATATACTCTGGGCCCTCTCGGTGGAATGTCGTCTAATTAGCTTGCAAGCATATGAAAGGTTCATAAGAGACCACATACCACGGTACGAGTAAAGAGTACTTGTCAGGAGACGAGGTTGAACGAGGTATAGAGATATCGATGATCAAACCTCGGACAAGTAAAATATCGTGTGACAAAGGGAATCGGTATCGTATGTGAATGGTTCATTCGATCACTAAGTCATCGTTGAATATGTGGGAGCCATTATGGATCTCCAGATCCCGCTATTGGTTATTGGTCGGAGAGAGGTCTCAAACCATATCTACATAGTTCGCGAACCATAGGGTGACACACTCAAGTAGATATGGAATATGGAATGGAGTTCGAAGTTTTGTTCGGAGTCTCGAATTGGATCCAGGACATCACGAGGAGTTCCGGAATGGTCCGGAGAATAAGATTCATATATAGGAAGTCACTTTCCAAGTTTGGAAATGATCCGGTGCATTTATGGAAGGTTCTAGAAGGTTCTAGAAAAGTCCGGAAGAAATCACCATGGAAAGTGGAGTCCCGGAGGGACTCCATCTTGCATAGCCGGCCAAACCCTAAGGGGAAGGAGTCCCAGGTGGGCTCCACCTTGGTGGCCGGTCAACCCACCTCAAGCAAAGGTGGGAGCCCCACCTTGAGTAGGATCCCCCCTTCTTGAGTAGGTTTCCCACTTTTGGGAGGTATTGTTGTTGGGGTCTTATTCGAAGACTTGGACTACAACTCTTGGGGATTTCCACCTATATAATGAGGAGCATAGGGGAGGGGTCGGCTACACCTTGCCACCCTTGGACGCAGCCCCTAGTTGGCCGGCGCCCAAGCCCCCTCTCCCCAAACCCTAGCTACATCTCCTCCACATACAACTCCCGCATACGCTTAGGCGAAGCCCTGCCGGAGTTCTGCATCACCACCGCCACCACGCCGTCGTGCTGCCGGGATTCCGAGGAGGATCTACTACTTCCGCTGCCCGCTGGAACGGGGAGAAGGACGTCTTCTTCATCAACACCGAACGTGTGACCGAGTACGGATGTGCTGCCCGATTGTGGCACCGTCAAGATCTTCTACGCGCTTTTGAAAGCGGCAAGTGATCATCTTCTGCAACAACGAGATCTAATCTCGTAGGCTTTGGAAATCTTTAAGGGTTAGTCTCGATCATCCCCTCGTTGCTACCATCTTCTAGATTGCATCTTGGCTTGGATTGCGTTCTCGCGGTAGGAAAACTTTTGTTTTCTATGCTACGAATCCCATCACATGCTAGGTGGGAAAGAGAAGAAAAACTTGCTAAAGAGAATAATGTAGCTAAAGTTTGGACTATTACCACCACTAGTAATGTTGATGCTTCACATGTTGCTAAACTTCCTACTATCAATGGTAAAATAATTGGTGTTGGCAATGTTTCTACTCCTAGTACAAAGCGTGCAAAATTGCCTGAAACTACTGAAACTGCTTGTGATAAAAGTGCTGAAATTTTTCAGAATATTGGGGACATCGATCCCATTGCTTTAGATCATAATGGTTTAGATTTTGATAATTTTCATATCTCTGAAGTTATTAAGTTCTTACAAAAACTTGCTAGAAGTCCTAATGTTAGTGCTATAAATTTGGCCTTTACAAAACATATTACAAATGCTCTCATTAAAGCTAGATAAGAGAAATTAAAACTTGAAACTTCTATTCCTAGGAAGTTGGAAGATGGTTGGGAGCCCATCATTAAAATGAAGGTCAATGATTTTGATTGTAATGCTTTATGTGATCTTGGTGCAAGTATTTCTGTTATGCCTAAGAAACTCTATGATATGCTGACTTGCCACCATTGAAAAATTGTTATTTGGATGTTAATCTTGCTGAAAATTCTATAAAGAAACCTTTGGGGAGGATTGATAATGTTCACATTACGGTTAACAATAACCTTGTCCCCGTTGATTTTGTTGTCTTGGATATTGAATGCAATGCATGTTGTCCTATTATTTTGGGAAGACCCTTTCTTCGAACTGTTGGTGCTATTATTGATATGAAGGAAGGAAATATTAAGTATCAATTCCCTCTCAAGAAAGGTATGGAACACTTTCCTAGAAAGAGAATGAGGTTACCTTTTGATTCTATTATTAGAACAAATTATGATGTTGATGCTTCATCTCTTGATGTTACTTGATTTACACTTTTCGCGCCTAGGCTGAAAGGCGTTAAAGAAAAGCGCTTATGGGAGACAACCCATTATTTTATTTCTGCAATTTTTGTTTTATATTTGTGTCTTGGAAGTTGTTACTACTGTAGCAACCTCTCCTTATCTTTACTTTATTGCATTGTTGTGCCAAGTAAATTCTTTGATAGTAAGGTTGATACTAGATTTGGATTTCTGCGCAGAAACAGATTTCTAGCTGTCACGAATTTGAGTAGAACCCTCTGTAGGAAACTCAGAAAAATCTGCGAAAATTCATGAGTGATCCTCAGATATGTATGCAACTTTCATTCAATTTGAGCTTCTTCATCTGAGCATTTTAAGTGCCTCTAAAAAATTCGTCTTTACGGACTGTTCTGTTTTGACAGATTCTGCCTTTTATTTCACATTGCCTCTTTTACTGTGTTGAATGAATTTCTTTGCTCCATTAACTTTCAGTAGCTTTGGGTAATGTCCAGAAGTGTTAGGAATGATTGTGTCCTCTCTGAACATGTGAATTTTTGATTATGCACTAACCCTCTAATGAGTTTGTTTTGAGTTTGGTGTGGAGGAAGTTTTCAAGGATCAAGAGAGGAGGATGATATAATATGATCAAGAAGAGTGAAAAGTCTAAGCTTGGGGATGCCCCCGTGGTTCATCCCTGCATATTTCAAGAAGACTCAAGCATCTAAGCTTGGGGATGCCCAAGGCATCCCTTTCTTCATCGACAACTTATCAGGTCACCTCTAGTGAAACTATATTTTTATTCCGTCACATCTTATGTGCTTTACTTGGAGCGTCTGTGTGTTTTTATTTTTGTTTTTGTTTGAATAAATTCAGATCCTAGCATTCCTTGTGTGGGAGAGATACACGCTCCGCTGTTTCATATGAACACTGGTGTTCTTAGCTTTACTTTTAATGTTCATGGCGAAGGCTGAAAACCGCTTAGTTCATTGCTATTTGGTTGGAAACAGAAAATGCTTCACGTGGTAATTGGTATATGGTCTTGAATAATTTGATACTTGGCAATTGTTTTGAGCTCTCAAATAGATCATGTTTAAGCTCTTTCATCATGTGGTTTAAACCTATTAGTGGAGAACTACCGTAGAGCTTGTTGAAATTTGGTTTGCATGATTGGTCTCTCTAAAAGTCTAGATATTTTCTGGTAAAAGTGTTTGAACAACAAGGAGACAGTGTAGAGTCTTATAACGCTTGCAATATGTTCTTATGTAAGTTTTGCTGTACCGGTTCATACTTGTGTTTGCTTCAAACAACCTTGCTAGCCAAAGCCTTGTACCGAGAGGGAATGCTTCTCGTGCATCCAAAACCTTGAGCCAAAACTTATGCCATTTGTGTCCACCATAACTACCTACTATGTGGTATTTTTCTGCCATTCCAAGTAAATTGCTTGCGTGCTACCTTTAAAATTTCATTCTTTGTCTTTGCAATACATAGCTCATGGGAAAATAGCTTAAAAACTATTGTGGTATTGAATATGTCGCTTATGTATCTTATTTCTATAAGTTGCTTGTTGAGCGGTAACCATGTTTCTGGGGACGCCATCAACTGTTACACCTTTGTTGAATATCATGTGAGTTTCTATGCATGTTCGTCTTGTCTGAAGTAAGGGTGATTTATCATGATTAAATGGTTTGAGTATGCATACTGTTAGAGAAGAACATTGGGCCGCCAACCAAAGCCATGTATCATGGTGGAAGTTTCAGCTTGGACATTAATCCTCAATCTCTTATGAGAATATTATCTGTTGTTGAATGCTTAAGCATTAAATAGGAGTCCATTATCTGTTTTCTATGTTGTCCTGGTATGGATGTCCTCAAGTTGAGATCTATCAAAAACGAGAAATTAAATGTGATCTATCTCCTTGGACCTTTGTACAGGTGACATAGAGGTACCCCTTTGTGACACTTGGTTGAAACATATGTAATGCAATGATAATCCATGGAAATCCGAGCTAATTAGGAAAAGGTGCGAGCACTATTGGTATTCGATGCATGAGGCTTGCAACTTATAGGATGTCTTATGCATAACACATATGAATTATTACTACCGTTGACAAAATTGTTTCCATGTTTTCAAAATAAAAAGCTCTAGCACGAGAGTAATCCCTGCTTCCCTTTGCGAAGGGCCTTTCTTTTACTTTATGTTGAGTCAGTTTACCTACTTCTTTCTATCTTAGAAGCAAACACTTGTGTCAACTGTGTGCATTGATTCTTACATACTTGCTTATTTGCATTCATCATATTACTTTGTGTTGACAATTATCCATGAGATATACATGTTGAAGTTGAAAGCAACTGCTGAAACTTATATCTTTCTTTGTATTGCTTCAAAACCTTCTATTAAGAATCTATTGCTTTATGAGTTAACTCTTATGCAAGACTTATTGATGCTTGTCTTGAAAGTACTATTCATGACAAGTCTTTGCTTTATGATTCAGTTGTTTAGTCATTATCTTTACCATTGCTTTGAATCACTTCATTCATCTCATATGCTTTACAATAGTATTGATCAAGATTATGATAGTAGCATGTCACTTCAGAAATTATCCTTGTTATCGTTTACCTACTCGAGAGCGAGTAGGAACTAAGCTTGGGGATGCTTGATACGTCTCAAACGTATCTATAATTTCTTATGTTCCATGCTAGTTTTATGACAATACTCACATGTTTTATATACACTTTACATCATTTTGATGCATTTTCCGGCACTAACCTATTAACAAGATGCCGAAGCGCCGGTTCTCGTTTTCTGCTATTTTTGGTTTCACAAATCCTACACAGGAAATATTCTCGGAATTGGACGAAACAAAAGCCCACGGTCTTATTTTCCACGGAGCCTTCCAGAAGACCGAAGAGGAGACGAAGAGGGGCCACGAGGCGGCCACCCCACAAGGCGGCGCGGTGGGGCCCCTGGCCGCGCCGGCCTATGGGGTGGGCCCCTCGGGCGCCCCCCGACTCTGCCCCTTCGCCTATTTATTCTCTCCGTCGCGAAAACCCTAGTACCGAGAGCCACGATACGAGAAAAGTTACTGTGACGCTGCCGCCGCCAACACCATCTCGGGGGATTCAGGAGATCGCCTCCGGCACCCTGCCGAGAGGGGAATCATCACCGGAGGACTCTACATCATCATGCCCGCCTCCGGATTGATGCGTGAGTAGTTCATCCTTGGACTATGGGTCCATAGCAGTAGCTAGATGGTTGTCTTCTCCTCTTGTGCTATCATGTTTAGATCTTGTGAGCTGCCTAACATGATCAAGATCGTCTATTTGTAATGCTACATGTTGTGTTTGTTGGGATCCGATGAATATGGAATACTATGTCAAGTTGATTATTGATCTATCATATATGTGTTGTTTATGATCTTGCATGCTCTCCGTTGCTAGTAGAGGCTCGGCCAAGTTGATACTTGTAACTCCAAGAGGGGGTATTTATGCTCGATAGTGGGTTCATGCCTCCATTGAATCTGGGACAGTGACAGAAAGTTCTAAGGTTATGGGTGTGCTGTTGCCACTAGGGATAAACATCAATGCTTTGTCTAATGATATTTGTGTTGATTGCATTACGCATAGTACTTAATGCAATTGTCTGTTGTTTGCAACTTAATACTGGAAGGTGTGCAGATGCTAACCCGAAGGTGGACTTTTTAGGCATAGATGCATGCTGGATAGCGGTCTATGTTCTTTGTCGTAATGCCCTAAGTAAATCTCATATTAGTCATCATGATATGTATGTGCATTGTTATGCCCTCTCTATTTGTCAATTGCCCAACTGTAATTTGTTCACCCAACATGCTATTTATCTTATTGGAGAGACACCACTAGTGAACTGTGGACCCCGGTCCATTCTTTTACATCTGAAATACAATCTACTGCAATCTCTGTTCTCTGTTGTTCTTCGCAAACAAACATCATTCTCCACACCATACGTTTAATCTTTTGTTTACAGCAAGCTGGTGAGATTGACAACCTCACTGTTAAGTTGGGGCAAAGTATTTTGTTGTGTTGTGCAGGTTCCACGTTGGCGCCGGAATCCCTGGTGTTGCGCCTCACTACACTCCTTCACCAACAACCTTCACGTGGCCTTCATCTCCTACTGGGTTCGATAACCTTGGTTTCTTTTCGAGGGAAAACTTACTGCTGTGCGCATCACACCTTCCTCTTGGGGTTCCCAACGGACGTGTGCATCACGCGCCATCAAGACTGTTTTCTGGCGCCGTTGCCAGGGTGATCAAGACACGCTGCAAGGGGAGTCTCTCACATCCAATCTCTTTACTTTGTTTATTGTCTTGCTTTACTTTATTTTATTTTCTGTCTTGTTTGCTTTCTTTGTATCAAAAACACACAAAAATTAGTTACTAGTTTTAATTTATTTAATTCTGTTCTGCTTAGTTTATTTTTATTATTGTTAAAATGAATACTCCTGAGAACAATAAGTTGTGTGATTTCACTAGCACCAATAATAATGATTTTATATGCACTCCTATTGCTCCACCTGCTACTACAGCAGAATTTTATGAAATTAAACCTGCTTTACTAAATCTTGTTATGAGAGAGCAATTTTCTCGGTGTTAGTTCTGATGATGTTGCTGCCCATCTTAATAATTTTGTTGAACTTTGTGAAATGCAAAAGTATAAGGATGTAGATGGAGACATTATAAAACTGAAATTGTTTCCTTTCTCCTTAAGAGGAAGAGCTAAAGATTGGTTGCTATCTTTGCCTAAGAATAGTATTGATTCATGGACTAAATGTAAAGATGCTTTCATTGGTAGATATTATCCTCCTGCTAAAATTATATCTTTGAGAAGTAGCATAATGAATTTTAAGCAATTGGATAATGAACATGTTGCCCAAGCATGGGAAAGAATGAAATCTTTGGTAAAGAATTGCCCTACCCATGGACTGACTACTTGGATGATCATCCAAACCTTTTATGCAGGATTAAATTTTTCTTCGAGGAACCTATTGGATTCAACTGCTGGAGGTACTTTTATGTCCATTACTTTGGGTGCCGCAACAAAGCTTCTTGATGATATGATGATCAATTACTCTGAATGGCACACTGAAAGGACTCCGCAAGGTAAGAAGGTAAATTCTGTTGAAGAAACCTCCTCCTTGAGTGATAAGATTGATGTGATTATGTCTATGCTTGTTAATGGTAGATCTAATGTTGATCCTAATCATGTTCCTTTAGCTTCATTGGTTGCTCAAGAAGAGCATGTTGATGTGAACTTCATTAAAAATAATAATTTCAACAACAATGCTTATAGGAATAATTTGGGTAACAACTATAGGCCATATCCTTCTAATACTGGTAATGTTTATGGTAATTCTTATTGTAATTCTTACAACAATAGTAGGAGTGTACCATCTGTTCTTGAAGTCATGCTTAAAGAATTCATTAGTACACAAACAGCTTTTAACAAATATGTTGAGGAAAAGCTTGGTAAAATTGATATTCTTGCTTCTAAGGTTGATAGTCTTGCTGCTGATGTTGATCTTTTAAAATTGAAAGTTATGTCTAATGAAGATAAAGATATTAAGTCATTTGCTACAGCAAACGCTATACAAGTTTGAATTAATGACAATATTAGATTGATGGCTGAATTGCATGCTAGGTGGGAAAGAGAAGAAAAACTTGCTAAAGAGAATAATGTAGCTAAAGTTTGGACTATTACCACCACTAGTAATGTTGATGCTTCACATGTTGCTAAACCTCCTACTATCAATGGTATAATAATTGGCGTTGGCAATGTTTCTACTCCTAGTACAAAGCGTGCAAAATTGCCGCTAAACTCGAAACTGCTTGTGATAAAAGTGCTGAAATTTTTCAGAATATTGGGGACATCGATCCCATTGCTTTAGACCATAATGGTTTAGATTTTGATAATTGTCATATCTCTGAAGTTATTAAGTTCTTACAAAAACTTGCTAGAAGTCCTAATGCTAGTGCTATAAATTTGGCCTTTACAAAAGGGCACTACTAGGAATCGGATGCCGATTTATTGCTTCTGATCGGACCAGTACATGATCGTAGGATTAGAAGGAGCTGGACCATACGATCTTAACTAGGCCCGCGCGGTCAATTTCCATTAATTATGGACTGATTGCATGCTTCCTAGCGGATCATAACTGACGTCCGTTAATGTAGCCAACAACTCCGAAGTGTGCTGCCTCGACGGGTTACTTGATTGTAGGAACAAATTTGAAGGTTTCCATCTAGAGGGCTTCCGTGATGCACGCCCGTACTATCCAAAATTATCTCTTGTTAATTGGAGATAATTTTGGAAAATTACGTGTTGTTTCCAACTAACAAAATCTAATAACTAATTATGGTTTTTTTCGTCACATCAATTAGTTTTGTGCCACGGAAATATTTTTTTCTACACTGGAAGCACCGTTTCTTGGGGAAATGTTCTTACTATTTCCTTTGAATAATCATGGCAGATCTGTTTCGGCAAAGAATTTTTTTTACTGTCATGATTAGGCATGATTTAAGAATTGGGGATGTTGCTTCAAAGAATTGGTGATGATGCTTCAAAAGAAATAACAATTTGCTTCCATCGAATGGAAAAAAATTGCTCCATGGATAAGACATTTCAGTCTAAAATCACATTTCTTACAAGATAGGTAATGAAAAATGTGTCCACTAATTTAGCTATTTTTTCTTGTATGCTTCCCAATTATGTACGGATGGTATGCATGCCGTTGGAGTCGACGAAGCACAATTTCTAGAAGATCTATGACAACTGTTTTCGTTCATTATGCTACTTCTTTCCTACTTGCTTCCTTCCGATGGTCATTGTGCTTCATTCAGATGGTGGTTATGCTTCCTTCATACCCACCGGTTGATTTTGCCTGCTTCCTTCCGATGGTCACTGTGCTTCATTCATATGTTGTTAGTGCTTCCTTTGTACGCCACCGGTTGATCCTGGCATGCTACCTTCCGATGTCACTATGGTTCATTCAGATTGTGGTAGTGCTTCATTTAGATGGTGGTCATGCTTCACAAGTTTGCTTCTAGAACAATGAAACAATTACAGTTTGCATACTTCTTACAATTTATCCTTCATGTAGATAACCAAATTGGGCCTCCTTCATGTAGCAAAAGGGTGGACTAAAGAAAGGAAGAATTTCGAATAGCACTTAGGTGGCATTCACATTACAGTTTGCATATTTCTTACACAACATGCATATGCCCTCCACAATTAAAAGAGAATTCTCAGATTTGTTAACAGGCACCATTTGGAAAACAAAAATGAGAAATATAATAACCATGTGGAAATGTTGAAAACTCCGTTACAAACTGAGGAAGCTCAGCTGCAGTGCATCTTACTTAGGAAGCATATGAAGGAGATATAAGAATCATGAATACAAACTTAAGAAGCACCACTGTACTGCCAATCAGGTAAGCACATTTCTGTCAAAAAAAATCAGGTAAGCACATATTGCATATATATATGAGGCAACAAGTCCCTATGGCAATTAAACATTGCTATCAGCGCATTTGGGAAACCTAATAATGGAAGCATAGAGATTTATAAACGAAAATCACCATGTCGCTCTGCTGCAAAGATGTAGGTAACGGTATTGGTAATGTTTAAAATTTGCTTGAAAATTTGAAACGAATATACATACTGATCGAGGAAGCCTGTGTTGGAGATACAAGAACAATGGATATATTTTTCCCACAAAAAAACATGAATATATTCATACTTAAGAAGCTTAGCTGTATTTGCCAATAAAGTAAGCACATATTGCAAAGTTGAAGTACGATACAAGAACAAAGTATACATATATTAGACACCGGATCTCTGTAGCAATCTAATACTGTTATCACAGTACTTGGGAGTCCCAGCAGAAGCGTAGAAATTTATAAGCGATAAATATACATGGTACCACTGCAAAGATGTAGGTGACCAAAATCTAGGGTGAATTGACCTGGTTGGTGGAGCATGCCGCATCTGCTGCTGCTGGTGCCCAAATGTGCTCGCGCGAAGTGGGCTTCCTCAACCATGTGCCCCTTGGAGCCTGGTGATATCCTCCTGATATTACCGCCGGCCATCACAGTGGAGAAGGGCCGGTAAACGCGCCGGCGGAGGAAGCAATGAGCAACATGCCGACTGTTTCCGATGCACCGTCGAACCAGATGAAGGCGGCCTGGATGGGAGGATGTGGCATGGTGAGGAGAGATGAAGCGAGCTGTGCAGGGTCGTCGTCTCGCTGGCGGGCAGCGGGTATCGATTTGGGGGAGGCATTTTCGGAGGCGATGCGGAAGATCAATAACCGACCATAAATATTGGGATTTTGGGTTGGCAAATTGTGCATCGTTAACGGGAGAAAAGAAAGATACGAAACAGCCGTCCGATGAAGCCAAGATGGAAGGCGCCGAATCGGTCCGATAGTTTGTCTCCCATCGGGCTCCGAGGTATAGTATTTACCTTTACAAAACATATTACAAATGCTCTCATTAAAGTTAGAGAAGAGAAATTAAAACTTGAAACTTCTATTCCTAGGAAGTTGGAAGATGAGCCCATCATTAAAATGAAGGTAAATGATTTTGATTGTAATGCTTTATGTGATCTTGGTGCAAGTATTTCTGTTATGCCTAAGAAACTCTATGATATGCTTGACTTGCCACCATTGAAAAATTGTTATTTGGATGTTAATCTTGCTGAAAATTCTATAAAGAAACCTTTGGGGAGGATTGATAATGTTCACATTACGATTAACAATAACCTTGTCCCCGTTGATTTTGTTGTCTTGAATATTGAATGCAATGCATATTGTCCTATTATTTTGGGAAGACCCTTTCTTCGAACTGTTGGTGCTATTATTGATATGAAGGAAGGAAATATTAAGTATCAATTCCCTCTCAAGAAAGGTATGGAACACTTCCCTAGAAAGAGAATGAGGTTATGTTTTGATTCTATTATTAGAACAAATTATGATGTTGATGCTTCATCTCTTGATGTTACTTGATTTACACTTTCTGCGCCTAGCTGAAAGGCGTTAAAGAAAGCGCTTATGGGAGACAACCCATTATTTTATTTCTGCAATTTTTGTTTTATATTTGTGTCTTGGAAGTTGTTACTACTGTAGCAACCTCTCCTTATCTTTACTTTATTGCATTGTTGTGCCAAGTAAAGTCTTTGATAGCAAGGTTGATACTAGATTTGGATTTCTGCACAGAAACAGATTTTTAGCTGTCACGAATTTGAGTAGAACTCTCTGTAGGAAACTCAGAAAAATCTGCGAAAATTCATGAGTGATCCTCAGATATGTACGCAACTTTCATTCAATTTGAGCTTCTTCATATGAGCATGTTAAGTGCCTCTAAAAAATTCGTCTTTACGGACTGTTCTGTTTTGACAGATTCTGCCTTTTATTTCACATTGCCTCTTTTACTGTGTTGAATGGATTTCTTTGCTCCATTAACTTTCAGTAGATTTGGGTAATGTCCAGAAGTGTTAGGAATGATTGTGTCCCCTCTGAACATGTGAATTTTTGATTATGCACTAACCCTCTAATGAGTTTGTTTTGAGTTTGGTGTGGAGGAAGTTTTCAAGGATCAAGAGAGGAGGATGATATAATATGATCAAGAAGAGTGAAAAGTCTAAGCTTGGGGATGCCCCGTGGTTCATTCCTGCATATTTCAAGAAGACTCAAGCATCTAAGCTTGGGGATGCCCAAGGCATCCCTTTCTTCATCGACAACTTATCAGGTCACCTCTAGTGAAACTATATTTTTATTCCGTCACATCTTATGTGCTTTACTTGGAGCGTCTGTGTGTTTTTATTTTTGTTTTTGTTTGAATAAATTCGGATCCTAGCATTCCTTGTGTGGGAGAGATACACGCTCCGCTGTTTCATATGAACACTGGTGTTCTTAGCTTTACTTTTAATGTTCATGGCGAAGGCTGAAAACCGCTTCGCTCATTGCTATTTGGTTGGAAACAGAAAATGCATCATGTGGTAATTGGTATATGGTCTTGAATAATTTTATACTTGGCAATTGTTCTGAGCTCTCAAATATATCATGTTTAAGCTCTTGCATCATGTGGTTTAAACCTATTAGTGGAGAACTACTGTAGAGCTTGTTGAAATTTGGTTTGCATGATTGGTCTCTCTAAAAGTCTAGATATTTTCTGGTAAAAGTGTTTGAACAACAAGGAGACAGTGTAGAGTCTTATAATGCTTGCAATATGTTCTTATGTAAGTTCTGCTGTACCGGTTCATACTTGTGTTTGCTTCAAACAACCTTGCTAGCCAAAGCCATGTACTGAGAGGGAATGCTTCTCGTGCATCCAAAACCTTGAGCCAAAACTTATGTCATTTGTGTCCACCATAACTACCTACTATGTGGTATTTTTCTGCCATTCCAAGTAAATTGCTTGCGTGCTACCTTTAAAATTTCATTCCTTGTCTTTGCAATACATAGCTCATGGGAAAATAGCTTAAAAACTATTGTGGTATTGAATATGTCGCTTATGTATCTTATTTCTTATAAGTTGCTTGTTGAGCGGTAACCATGTTTCCGGGGACGCCATCAACTGTTAAATTTTGTTGAATATCATGTGAGTTGCTATGCATGTTCGTCTTGTCTGAAGTAAGGGTGATTTATCATGATTAAATGGTTTGAGTATGCATACTGTTAGAGAAGAACATTGGGCCGCCAACCAAAGCCATGTATCATGGTGGAAGTTTCAGCTTGGACGTTGATCCTCAATCTCTTATGAGAATATTATCTGTTGTTGAATGCTTAAGCATTAAAGAGGAATCCATTATCTGTTTTCTATGTTGTCCCGGTATGGATGTCCTCCAGTTGAGATCTATTAAAAACGAGAAATCAAATGCGATCTATCTCCTTGGACCTTTGTACAGGTGACATAGAGGTACCCCTTTGTGACACTTGGTTGAAACATATGTAATGCAATGATAATCCATGGAAATCCGAGCTAATTAGTTCAAGGTGCGAGAAATATTGGTATTCGATGCATGAGGCTTGCAACTTATAGGATGTCTTATGCATAACACATATGAATTATTACTACCGTTGACAAAATTGTTTCCATGTTTTCAAAATAAAAACTCTAGCACAAGAGTAATCCCTGCTTCCCTCTGCGAAGGGCCTTCCTTTTACTTTATGTTGAGTCAGTTTACCTACTTCTTTCTATCTTAGAAGCAAACACTTGTGTCAACTGTGTGCATTGATTCTTACATACTTGCTTATTTGCATTCATCATATTACTTTGTGTTGACAATTATCCATGAGATATACATGTTGAAGTTGAAAGCAACTGCTAAAACTTATATCTTACTTTGTATTGCTTCAAAACCTTCTATTAAGAATCTATTGCTTTATGAGTTAACTCTTATGCAAGACTTATTGATGCTTGTCTTAAAAAGTACTATTCATGAAAAGTCTTTGCTTTATGATTCAGTTGTTTAGTCATTATCTTTACCATTGCTTTGAATCACTTCATTCATCTCATATGCTTTACAATAGTATTGATCAAGATTATGAGAGTAGCATGTCACTTCAGAAATTATCCTTGTTATCGTTTACCTACTCGAGGGCGAGTAGGAACTAAGCTTGGGGATGCTTGATACGACTCAAACGTATCTATAATTTCTTATGTTCCATGCTAGTTTTATGACAATACTCCCATGTTTTATATACACTTTACATCATTTTGATGCATTTTCCGGCACTAACCTATTAACAAGATGCCGAAGCGCCGGTTCTCGTTTTTCGCTGTTTTGGGTTTCAGAAATCCTACACAGGAAATATTCTCGGAATTGGACGAAACAAAAGCCCACGGTATTATTTTCCACGGAGCCTTCCAGAAGTCAGAAGAGGAGACGAAAAGGGGCCACGAGGCGGCCACCCCACAAGGCGGCGCGGTGGGGCCCCTGGCCACACCGGCCTATGGGGTGGGCCCCTCGGGCGCCCCCCGACTCTGCCCCTTCGCCTATTTATTCTCTCCGTCGCGAAAACCCTAGTACCGAGAGCCACGATACGAGAAAAGTTACTGTGACACCGCCGCCGCCAATCCCATCTCGGGGGATTCAGGAGATTGACTCCGGCACCCTGCCGGAGAGGGGAATCATCACCGGAGGACTCTACATCATCATGCCCGCCTCCGGATTGATGCGTGAGTAGTTCATCCTTGGACTATGGGTCCATAGCAGTAGCTAGATGGTTGTCTTCTCCTCTTGTGTTATCATGTTTAGATCTTGTGAGCTGCCTAACATGATCAAGATCGTCTATTTGTAATGCTACATGTTGTGTTTGTTGGGATCCGATGAATATGGAATACTATGTCAAGTTGATTATTGATCTATCATATATGTGTTGTTTATGATCTTGCATGCTCTCCGTTGCTAGTAGAGGCTGTGGCCAAGTTGATACTTGTAACTCCAAGAGGGGGTATTTATGCTCGATAGTGGGTTCATGCCTCCATTGAATCTCGGGACGAGTGATGAGAAAGTTCTAAGGTTATGGATGTGCTGTTGCCACTAGGGATAAAACATCAATGCTTTGTCTAAGGATATTTGTGTTGATTACATTACGCACAATACTTAATGCAATTGTCTCGTTGTTTGCAACTTAATACTCGGAAGGGGTGCGGATGCTAACCCGAAGGTGGACTTTTTAGGCATAGATGCATGCTGGATAGCGGTCTATGTTCTTTGTCGTAATGCCCTAAGTAAATCACATATTAGTCATCATGATATGTATGTGCATTGTTATGCCCTCTCTATTTGTCAATTGCCCAACTGTAATTTGTTCACATAACATGCTATTTATCTTATTGGAAAGACACCACTAGTGAAATGTGGATCCCGGTCCATTCTTTTACATCTGAAATACAATCTACTGCAATCTCTGTTCGTTGTTGTTCTTCGCAAACAAACATCATTCTCCACACCATACGTTTAATCCTTTGTTTACAGCAAGCCGGTGAGATTGACAACCTCACTATTAAGTTGGGGCAAAGTATTTTGATTGTGTTGTGCAGGTTCCACGTTGGCGCCGGAATCCCTGGTGTTGCGCCGCACTACACTCCTTCACCTACAACCTTCACGTGGCCTTCATCTCCTATCGGTTCGATAACCTTGGTTTCTTTCTGAGGGAAAACTTACTGCTGTGCGCATCACACCTTCCTCTTGGGGTTCCCAACGGACGTGTGCATCACGCGCCATCAGGCCTCCAGATCGTCGGCGCGTTCCTTGGCACGGCGAAGTGCATCTGAAAGAAAAAGGTAAGAGGACGCAGAATCAAGATAGGGATATGTAACATGTCAAGAGCAGCAAAGTTTTACCTCTTAAAGCGGCGGCCTCATCGCGAAACTCGATAAATCGGGAGCCCAAGTTGACCAGCTCTTTCATTAAGGGCTGCCAAAAAGTCGACAAGACAGAAAAACAATGTCAGAGAAGATAAAATCTTTCAGGCTAAACAAAAAAGGTTACAAGCAGGAAATGGAAACTTACATCCTCAATGAAAGGACTCGACGTACTCCCAGTGGCAAGCTCGTGTGTGCTACCAGCCCCGGTTTTTAGCTCTCTTCCGCTTCGGCGCTCGTGGGATGGGCACTGGAGTCGGTGCATCTGAATTATGCTGCGGGGGAGGCGAGGCTCCCGAAGCAACATGGCATTCCTCGGAAAGAACTAGCGTGTTGGAAGTGCTCGTTGGAGCTGGCCGATGAGCTTCGGGTTCTTCTTCTTCTTCCACCTCGTCAGCTCTGTCAACATAGCATCAAAATAAAAATATAAGGGAACCAAAAGAAAAGGAGATAGTAAAAGACAAAAAAGAACAACTTACAAGCTGATCGTCTGGAGAAGATTCCTCGGCGGCTGGTTCGGCGAGTTTGGACGCGCTGTAATCTTTGTCATCGTTTCTCTTCCTCTTGCGCCCATCCGGAGTAGTGGCATTAGGAGTTGAGACGGAGTGGGCAAAGTCAGAACGTTGTTCTGACTCCGTGTCTTTGTCAGAGGAACCCGCAGATCTTTGAGATCCTGCGGGTTCACTCTCAGGAAGGGAGGATTCTTGCGAGTCGTCGGCAACAACGACCCATTCATCCACTTCCCCACCTTCATGTAGTGGGGAAGAGAGGAAAGAGTTTGGTGGTTCTGCCAGTTACAAAACAAGAGAACAAAAGAAAATCAATACACAAAGGAAAAAACAACAGCAGTCGAAAAACAGGAAACACAACTTGAAAGAAAGCACTTACTTTTGGAAGGGTGTGGCTACCACCGAATGGCTCCACGCAACAGGATGAAGGGACTTCATGGTTTTTGTTCAAGGAGGTGAAGCGGCGGACAAGTTTTTCCAAATCCTTCACAGAAAGATCATCGGAAATCCGGTCGGCATATTCAGCACCCGAATACATCCAGGGGGGTTTTTTGCGAGCCTGCAGAGGCTGCACTCGAATCCTAAGGAAATGTGCAATGATTTGCACACCCGATAGTTCCGCCCCGTCGGTATTTTGAAGTCCGTGGATGCGGGTAATCAGAGCGTCAGTGGCCACCTTTTCTTCGGCTTTAGCCTCTGCATCCCAGGATTTGTGCCTATGAATTTCTTCGGTAGCATCAAAGGGTGCAAGACCGTATTCTTGGGCGACAGAAGACTCGTCCTTGATGTAAAGCCACTTCCTGCGCCAGCCTTGGACGGAGTCTGCGAACTTCACATCAAAATAGCCAACATCGGGACGGACGCAGATGCAAACGCCACCTGCGTTGTAGATGACGTTCTTCGAGTTGTTGCGCCAGAGGTAGAAGATGTGTTTCCAGCGGCCCCAGTGAGGGTGGATGCCCAAGGAATATTCACAGAGTGTGATAAAAATAGGTATGTGGAGAAGAGAGTTTGGGGTCAGCTGGTGCAGCTGGATCCCGTAGATAAAAAGCAAGCCACGAAGGAATTCGTGGATAGGAACAACAAGGCCGCATGTGAGGAAGTCGATGAAAGTTACCCGGAACCCAATGGGAGGATGAGGAGAACTCTCGTCTCCGGGCATCTTCAAGGCCTACTTTTTGAGCAGGCCCATCTTCTTCAGCAGTTTATGGTCTTGAGCGGAAAGCTTCGACCTCTCCCAGCCGAAGATCTTGGCTTTCTCCACAAGCTCGTTGGTGCCTGGGGCACGGTTCCTGCACTGCTTGGAGCACGGATCCATGGAGGAAAGATCGGTGGAGAAAAGAGGGAGAAGAAGGAGAGTGCGTGCGCGAGGAGCTCAAGAAGCAACAATGGCAGAGAGAGAGGAGTCGTGCGGTGCAGCGAAGGGGATAAATGAGGAATAAGAGGTGAATTTATAGGAAGAAGACGATGCGTCCAACCGTCGGATGAAAAGGGGGAGCGTTCCGAACCCTACGCGTGTCCAAAGGGTAAAATGGTCTTACCGCTCCAGTTTTACTGGAGGGAAGTTACTGCGCGCGTGCCGGGAATTTCGGAGGACGTGTGCGCCCCACTTGCGCGACGTGTCGATGGTGCAGAGGTTTGGACCCACGGCCCAATGGGTTGCCAGGAGTCATGGCTTCCCAAGGTGGGCATGCATGGCCGTCGTCAGCAACGACGTCATTCAAGAAAACTTCGAGTGGTAGAACAAAATATAGCGACAGGAAAACTTCGAGATCTAAAGAAGTGTGGTTAAAAAGAAAAACTTCGAGAGCCTATGTTCAGATGCAAGCATCTGTTCATATGCTCGGGGGCTACTCTTATCAGAAGTATTGTCTATACTTCTGATAAGATGATGAGGCGAAAGAAAAAATAAAGAGTTGATCAAAGTAGCAAAAGTTGAGCCTACAACCAAGTGCAAATACTCGGCTGTAGCCTCGGGGGCTACTCCCATCGGGAGCGCTGGTCGCGCACCCGATGAAATATGAGGAAGAAGAAAGAAGAGAATAAAAAGACAATATAGAATTGAAGACAAAGAATTTTCATTGAGTTACACATAACTCATCATGTACTCCCATCGGGAGATCAAGATATTATTTCATCAGACAACTCGAATAAATTCACAATTCCAGCAGCCGACAAAGGCACTCGACAATATATCCTTAGAGCGCGTCTACCACGGTAAAAACTCTGAATATCGTAACTCGAGAGAGATTATGAAGGTAAGTCCCCAGGATCTATCATGTGTGGCATGGTATCGCACCCAAATGCGCTCTCCCACTTTATCCGTATCAGCAGATGCAAAGAAAAATCCTAACGGATGCGTTAGGTACTCGATAAAAGACAGCTGGGATTCTATTTACGATAAGTCCTAAAGCGGCGCGTGTTGAATTACGCCAGTATCCCGGGTTCGAGTCCAGGGACTTGAGCTTGAAGTAAGTTTAACTGGTACCTGATCCGTCAGATGAACCAGCCCCATTTACCATTATCCCTGTACAAAATTGATATTAAGAAAAATATTCGTTATAAGTCGAAGGTTTTATGAATATGCGACTCGATTTTACGAGGGAGTACTCGACTCTGCAATTCAAGGAAAACCTCGGGGGATACTGACATAGGCATCCCAAATAGGCCTGCCGAATAAGGTACCTTAGGTTATCTGGAGGCCCACGACCCGAAGCTTTCAAGGCCCAGAAGCCTAGAGAATCTCGATAAGGAATATAGAGTTGTATTAGGAATCACGAATCATGTAACAATATGGGAGAGGCTCGGATGGCCCTCTCGGAGTTTGTAACTTGTACGACACGAAATCCCTCGGCTCTGCCTCCTATATAAAGGGGAGCCGAGGGGAGAGAAGGGGATTGATTCATTGTCAACAGAAACCACCATAGCTTTAGTCGAAACACCTTTGTCGACTAAAACCTTCGAGATCTACTTGCCCTCTACTTCTTACCAAACCCAAGTCTACATTCTGTAGGCATTGACAAGTTGATACCTTGTCACAAAGTGAGATAAGCTCAATTTTTTCCTCTCCCGCACTCAGAGATAACGAGGCAGTGAGAACCTTTTTATTTTCCAACGTTCATAGTTTGTTCTTACTAGGAGGGAAGGACAAGCAATAGTTGACTTCCCACCGAAAGTCGGCATCCCTCACAACAAACCAACACCTCACATAGCCACACATATTAGTCCCATTGACACCACCAGGAAGTAGGGTTTGTTACCTGCGATCTATTCCCGGGGCCTGAACTTGTATATATCTTGTGTGCCTGAGGTTCTTATCCCATCGAATCATGGTCACAAACCCCAGACCTACATACAGATTTACGACTTGGAATTGAAACCCCGACAGTTGTAGCGCTAGGTAGGGGTTTTGCGTGGCACGAAGTATTTCGATGGGTTCATCAATTGGCGGCAGCCTACGCTGCCGAATGGATTCCCCCGACCCTCAAAGGGAGTGGGGATGCATCGGGGATGCATCAAGACATCTCCGCACAACGGAGGAAAACTGCGATGTGAGTAACCTCCACTTCCTCACCAATCGTAAGAACAACTCTCAAGTGGGGGAAGCCGCGCCTCGAGCTTTTCCATTCAACCCCCTCAAAAATGGGGCATGCAAGGGGTTGGCGCATTGTACACTTGGACAGCCACCATCGACAGACAAAATCCAAAGACAAGCCCGACATTCGGGAGGTGCACATGGTTAGCCATGGCGAGCATTTCATGACCAAGGCTGAAGGCAAGCGTCAAGCACCGACATCGTAGGCCAAGGTACGCCTTCCCTAGACCTATAGCTAACACTGCACAATGCGGTCACCATCATTATATCAATACACATAAAAGGGAAAGATTCTGTGTTTATTAGCATGCTTTGGGTAACATTGTGTTCGTGGCCTCCATCGCGTGGACCCTTCCGATACCCGAGGATGCACCAGGTCACGAAGCAGTAAGACAAATGAAGGTGCTCCTCGAGGCGGGCACTCGGCAAAGGTCTTCTACTAGTGGGGCTCCCCGGCGCCAAAGCCTACGAGTGGCAAGCCGGTGCACAAGCGCAAGAAGTCCTGCTCACAAAAAGGAGCCATAAGAAGAACAACAAGTTGGGGGTGTGCACGAGCGTTTAGATCGCCACGCCGACCTACACCACACCCTCAATGCCCGACGACGCAATTCCCCACTAAACCAAGAGGGTTATGAGGACGAGAACAAGCTCCGCCGTTTAAGCCATCCACTGCAACACGACTACGAGGCAGGGACCTTGCGTGAAGGCGGCCACCCTTGTCAAGGTAGAAGAAGCCAGAGTAAGAGGGCGAACGGCTGGGCTACCGCCGCCGATAAGCGGGTATCCTTCAAGGATCCACCTTCGAGTACCGCCTCAAGATGCAGGAAGGCAACTACAGCTCTCACGCTGTGGAAGACTGTCTCTCATGAAATTGCAGTTCGTACCGACTTCGAAGGTGGGGTCAACGAAACAGACCTGGAGCCCCCCCCCCCCCCCCCCCCCACCCCCAGCCTCGAGGCGCCATCAAGCGGTGGGGGAAACCTTCATGATCATCGAAAGGTACGGAAAAGAACGCAAAAGGAGAAGGTGCAAGTCGGCTAGAGCGAAGACGAGGAGTGTCCGGGAGCTCAAATTCACTAGGGCCTCTTTCCACTCTTTTTGTTGGCGACCCGTGTCAATGTATGGATATGCGTACAAGTAGTGTTCAGCTTTCCTCCGATTTGTACCCCCGTTGGTGGTCAGCCTAACCATCAATGGGCACCAAGTGTACCAAGTTTTGATGATTGAAGAAGCAGCCAAAACCTCCTATATGTAAGACTTTGGCCTATTTTTCCACCAAAACCTTCAAAATTCGTTATTTTGATGGATTGCCTAGTCATAAGGAGTCTACTAGAGTTTCTCTAAGCATCCTCCTCCTGTGAGCATACTTTGCAAACCATGTCCATGAAGACGACCAAAGGTCCAAATTTTGTATTTCTAGGCTAAACAGGAGAAAATTTTGCACTTTAGTCACTTCACTACCTATAGATCAAATGTTAGGAGAAACTTCCAAATTATGGGATGTGCCGTGCTTCGGGGCCGATTTGTCCATGGTCCTTGTGCCTAATTGCAGGTTCTACTCCACTTACATGTATTTTTTTGAAATGGGGCGAGGCCCTATCTCTCCCTCAATTGATGCATACGACGATTTATTTATTATTCAAAAGTATCACAACTCGCTTTTACAAATGATAGCTAGTGAATTGTTACGGGAGGAGCTAACCTTTCAGTTGTAAAACTTGACGGAGAGTTGAAAACAGAGTGAATTAACTTGCTGAGTTCAGGTAAGACAGTAAAAGAAAACATACAGTTCAAATGTTGTCTCCGACAGAAGCTAAACAGAATGGAGCACCAGTCGTGCTTGCATTTGCCAAAAGTTTAGCGCCTTACTCATTTAATAGCAATTCAGAGAGAAGTTGGCGCCCTTTCGTTTTCTTACAGCAGATAAACACACAAACCGTCACAACACGTGAAACATACCACTCCGTTAAAACATACATACAAACTCCAATCACAAGACACAGCTCATCAATCGGAGAAAAAAAGAGGGAGGAAACGTGGAAACAAGACGCAGTGTCTTATAATGCGGAAAAGCTAAAGAACGGGAAGACCCCATTCAGCCTGTAACAAAGACACATGGTCTTATTGGTGGCTACGCCGGGATCTGTCGTTGGATATGGATGATTTCACACCGGCAGCTAGCTTCCATGATGGACAGTCAGGCGCCGAGATCGCCTTCCAGTGGAGTCACACAAGGCCCCGTCGGAACCCTTCATCTCATCATCTGTTACTGATGGTGCGGAGCATCCATGGTGGTAGCTTGCCGCTGTTTGCTTGTGCTGGGGACGGCTGAGATTCTGGCTCCTCTCCTGCTGCTTCTCTAGATTGAGATGACCTGCATTTTGTAAAAGAAATGGTAGCGTGGCTAAAACTTTAAGTATCTGATAGATACGTTGCTAAATGGTTGATAATGTAAGTGCAGTCCAGCCTCGGTTTCATAAGGTTTATCTAGCAAAACGAAAAGCTCTTCTTTTGGCAAATAAATGAAACAAGCTAGCTGATGTGCTTTACAGAAGGTTTATCACCTAACTAAATGGTTTCAGGCATGTGCAAAATGGATACGTGGATTCAACTCGATGGCTTGTCGATAGCCATGCCCTGCTGAACACTAAGTTAGAAAAAAGAATTTACAGTAGTAAGAACCCTTGACTCAACCGTTCCATAAAATTAAGTTTTTGGAGATAGCTAAAGTATACTTCATACTTACCTATACGTTAGTAATATGCAAGGCATGCATGAGATAATTAAAGGAGAACAGTCAGTACATGAGAAAAAAATAGTAAGGCTCAGTTCTTTTAGCGGCTTCTCCGAGAAGCTGCCCTTCCCCCAGTTCCTGGAGAAGCCGCCCCCAAAATTTAGGGAGGCTTCCGGACTAGTCTAGGCTAGACCATTTCAGAAGCCTTCCTAAATTTTGGGGGCGGCTTCCCCAGGAAGCTGGGGGAGGGTAGCTTCTCGGAGAAGCTGCCAAAAGAACTGAGCCTAAATACAGTGAAAGTCAAAGTACCCAATTTTTAGAGTTGCCACGGAATCTAGGACCGCCACTGGTGTAGGTGACGGTGAGCTTGTTGTTGCTCCATTCAGCTGCTCCTGGTTATGAATATGTGTTGTTTCATTCAGCTGCTCCCGGCGATGAATATTTGCTGCTCCATTCGGCTGCTCTCGGTGATGAATATTCGATAAAACGTTATTTTTCTCCTTTTCTGTCTCCACGAGGTGCTATGAAAAACAAAAACAAGATTTTAGCCTCGTACACATCATAGTTACCTTGATGTAAACATAGCTGCTTTACCTTCTGCAGGACGCCATTCTGATCTTTAAGTGACTTCTCCTACACGGTACAAGGCATAAACATATGCAAACATAACTACTTAACATTTGCAAATGATGAAGAATAGATGTTCAGCTATGATTTATGCATGGGAAAATGAAATCGGAATAGATGTTCAACTATGTTTAACCCTAATTAAAGCACTGGAAATCTCATTAATAACATGCTAGCCTTTCTAACAAATGTGCGCAGTTATTTCTTCAAATGTTTAGCTGTGACTGCCCAATTAAGGCGAGACTGCGGGAGGCCAATGGATCATGTCAACAGTACTCCTTAGTGGTAATTATATACATGCAGCATGCTAATCACATGAGAAACTTAATGAGAGTAACAGACCTTCTTCTGAAGCTCAGATATTGACTCAAACAGAAGCTGATTCTGGAAAAGAACACAATGCTATTTCATAAGATTTCAGTTTAAAAAACGGCAAATGAAAGTAGCTCTGCACAACAAGAGCATAACGTCAACACAATTTGTTCTTTGTTCACCTTTCTTGACCTTATGTGCTTCAAAGAACTATCTAGCTGCTGTTCCAATTGTTGAAGTTCTTTTGTGGTCAGTGGGTCCAATTGTTCACCTAAGAGTTGCCTTGAGTTGAAATAGACCAAACACTGGTTAGCACTCATCATATAACCAGAATAAGAATGTTCCAACATAAATTCAATACCTTTGACTCTTCTGGAGTGCATCAAGTTTTATTTTCAAACTTCCAAATTCATCTCCCCAATTTGTCTAAGAGCAAGAAGGAAATCAAGTACATATTATGAGTAAGTTCAGCTGGAAAAAGTTAATCCCTTCGCTGCATGTTCATATATAGTTATGCAACAATTAAGAGTGTTATTTACGGATTTACCTGGCCTCCGATAGTTTGATCCACTATAGCTCTTTCTTCGAATGAGTAACGCTGGTAACGTTCAAGAATGACATCCATGTTACTGAAGAAATGTCCCACAACAAGGCCGTGCATGCAGCAAAAAAATTAGGTCTTCAATTAGAACCAAGCTAATATTCTGATATGACATTTCTAATTTTAGAATAATGCACAACTCATGGTACACAAATTTGTACGAAACAGTCATCTCGTATGACTGAAACTATTGAAAAATAAGGTCTAATGTACTCTTTATTCAGAGTGCAAGACGGATTATTTTCTCATGGTAGCTCCAGTAGCATGTATAACAAAAAATGCAATACATGTGTAGAAATGTCCCACAACAAGGCTGTGCATGCAGCAAAAAAATTAGGTCTTCAATTAGAACCAAACTAATATTCTGATATGACATTTTAGAATAATGCACAACTCATGGTACACAAATTCGTACGAAACAGTCATCTCGTATGACTGAAACTATTGAAAAATAAGAAGGTCTAATGTACTCTTTATTCAGAGTGCAAGACGGATTATATTCTGATGGTAGCTCCAGTAACATGTATAAGAAAAAATGCAATACATGTGTTTGGAGCAAACCTCATCGTTAGATGTTGTAAAGCAACTTGTGTGGTACATTCAGATGCAGGTAATATCATTATCACATGCACCGTGTATCCCTTGCAGAGAACCAACCAACTCAATAAACCAAGCAAGTAGACCATGGGAAAACTTCAATGGAGCAGGTGCGTCCTGCGCACCTTCACTTTTTTCCACTTTGTCTTGTTTGTATCTTCCAAATTATGTAACATTTCGATTTGATTTTTTTGCAGGTCATTCAAAAATAACAAATAGAATGGAGGAAAAATAGATCCGAATGCAAATGTAAAATTTAAATTATTTAAATTTCAAAATAAATTTTTGAAATACATATATAGATAATGACATAAAAAATCCAAAATATTTTTCCCACATTCCAATTGTTATTTTTAAGTGATCTGCAAATTTTCGAGTTCAAATAATGTGTGGTGTGTGATAGATACAAAAATGAGAAATTGTTTGAGAGGGGAAAAAAAGAACTTGCACGGATCTTGATGCAACATAGACGGTGTGGATACGGGTGCTCACCAAGCACCTGCTCTAAAAGTCCACTCTCCAACAAGTCGATGAGATCATATTTATTAACGAATCCAACACTGACCAAATCCCCGTTGCATGACTACAGGGTACCGGTGCTCCTATCCATGTATTAAATTGGCATAACTAAGTTTGCCGAAGCCATGAGACCACCTCCACCATCGCACCACGGGCTGTCCGGCCACCCCTGATACAGGCATAGGGATAGCCCCTTTCGTGATATTGTGTCAAGCCTATCGCTTCGCTAGTCTATTTCTCTATCCATGGTAACTATATATCAGTATCAGGTTACACATGTCAGCACCTATACGAAGTCCAACTGAAGATGTGTCACGCCAACCACTAGACTCCACAACCGAAAATTCAGAAGGTGTGCTTTAGAATCAGACAACGTGGTACATAGTAGAGCCCCTCAGGTGTCATGAGAAGCTATACTTTTTACTATATACCTATTTCACTAAATGGAGCATGAGACCCGGCCTCTGCACCGAAGATGCATATAGCCATTATTTAGATTTTATTTAACAAAGACTTGTCAAGAGCACACATCACAAAACCCGAAGCCTCCACTCAACACCTACGGACCCAACAATGGGTGAAGAAACTGACGCTAGGGTCTTCTACCCTAAAACAGAAACAACGCCCCACCAGCTAAACCGGGTGCATCACCGAGTCGCCCTATGGTGGAAACGGGAACACTCATCCAGTCTGGCCGTCTAGCAAACCCTTGGCCAGCACATCATGTACTCGCTTTAGAAGCCGCCACGGCCATCAACCGCTGGTCCATCTTCATGATAGAGATCCGCATAGCTCTTGCCAGGCCAATCGTCGACGCCACCATGGCGCCAGACAACGTCCCACTCCCTGCATGAGTCCATCACACCAAGTTCATCGCTGAGTCCTCGCTGCGCAACACTGCGCAACGCTGCCGAGACTCACCGTCGTCGACACGGTTGATGCACACCACTCCGCCACTTGCTACCACCATCAAACCGCTCCTCCAAAAACGATACCCCAAGAGGTAAAACCAACCATAAAGCGCAACCATCGTCCGATACCCAGATCTAGGGCTTTCCGAAGCAGCACGAGAGAGTAGACATAGGCTGCAATGCGATGCCTTCAACAAGGTAACGACGTGTAAACGCCATCATCGCCCGCCGTGACCGGAGTCGGGGCTTGGTTTTCACCAGCATCCACGCCTTCCCAACATGTCGTCGAGACCAACCAGCCAACCCCATCCAGGGGAGGAGGCAGCCACCACCACCATGTTGGGGTAGAATCCCCAACATCCTCAAACAATATGGTGAAGCCCACGAGCACCATCAGACGATGCCATAGTAGGGAGAAAGCAGTGTGCAAACTGCGGCCCAATCGAGCCCATTTGGGCCTGAATTGGACCCAGGCGCCACCCTGGCCGCCGCTAAACCGCCACCTGGTTGTGGACTGGTACTAGCAATGGCTATTGCGCTGATTTGTTGGTTTGTAAAATGGCATCTGAAAGTCCTGAAACACGCAATTGTTGAATCACCTCCATTTTTATGTAATAAACTTTATGTGGTTTCTGAGACACTTCTTCCCACCTTGATGTAATTTGTCCTATTGGATTACTTGCACTCTTATTTTAATATATAAAATTACACCGTAGGGGCTTTCCATACGGTAAAGGTGTCAAAAAAACATCCCAAACTGGCACAGATCATTTGGCCTTTAATCCACAGAGGGTCTTGATCCATCGTTGTTTGGGAAAATCTGTCCCAATGGTGTATCGAATATAGTATCCGAAAATCTATATCTCATATACCACCATTCCCATTCCCTCCACACCTCAAAACTACCTCTCAAACCCTAAGTCCACTCCTACTAAACCCGCGCATTAGTCCTGATTCTCTCGATCTCTCTTGTTTTCTAGAATCCTTTCTAGTTCTCTTGATTTCTAGCTTTATCCATCTACTCTACCATTTCAGCCTCTCCTAGCTTCGGTAGAGGCGGCGACCGCAACATGACGGTGTCCACCGATTTCGTCACCTATATCTGGGAGGTAGGTGGAAGTGAAGGCACCTAGCTCCCACTCCAAGAAGAAGGAAGTAGTGGCGGCAGTGGACACCATGTATGGACTCTTCCAGCGTTTTGATATAGAAGTGATTGTAAAACTATGTATGTCTCGAACCAGTTCACCCAAAAGCTCAAGCCGATGGGGAAAGGATGGCAATACATTTATACTTCAACACTTCACATCACAAGTGGCTCCATCAGGCCTAAACATGGAATGACAGTGGGCTGCAACATTTTATTTTATATTGTGCCAATCTAGTATTGAACATATGGTTTGATACCATGTAGAACTCCATGCACCGAACCGGTTACCCCAAAAGCTCAAACTGACGGGGAAAGGAGGGTAATACATTTATACTTCAACAGCGACAAGGCCACTCCCAAATTTGGGAGGTATATGCAGCGGCACCACCAATGAGCAGTCGTGGTGAAGCATGCATGGATTCGACGGCGATGTCCTATACCAGATGGTCAAGTGTATATGTGGATTGCATATCTCTTTCCATAAGTTTGGACTTTTGGTGTGTGGGCTAGTGCATGAAGCTTGGCATCGTATCGAAGTCTAGAGTCTTGAGTAGGAGTCCTGGTTTTCATAATTTATCGTAAAATTGTTGAAGCCCCCTCTATGTCCACCTATGTGACTTTTGAGCCAAATCTGTGAGGCTTTTCTATTCATGTTTTGACTTTCTCTTCTCAAGACATACGTGAAGGTGTGTTTAAGTGTATAAGGGCACCAACAATGGAAGCGGTAAGTTTGTGTCGCCCAGTATAGCCACCAAGGTATGGATAGATGAAGCTATAGCTAATTCTTTTTACACCCAAAGCCAACGAGTATTGATGAGCTCAGCAAAGTACACGCGACAGTCTCTCTTGCCTCCTTTTCACTCTCTTTACACTCTTTCTTGCACTTTTCTTGTGGACAAGTGTCCTCCTCAGCTCCTCTGCAAGCTACACTTTCACTTTTAAGGCTACTACTTTTTCAGGTTTAGGACATCCGAACCTACGTGGACCTGCGGGGCGGTATGTTGCGGCATATCATTGGCCATGTCCTTAGTGGATTCCATCACCTCTTTCCATATTTTTGAACTTTTGATTATGTTGGCTAGTGCATGAAGCATGACATCACCGGAGTCAAATTTTCGATACAATGTGCCCATGACATGACAGTCCTTACACGCCATGTCGGTCTCTACTTCGCTGACAATAAAGATGCAACAATGTCTTAGACGATAAAGATGCAACAATGGCTTTGACGACAAGTATGTAACTATGGCCTAGACAGCAACGGAGGATCCGCACAGAGTGCGGTTTAGGTGAAGTCGTGATGACATGAATTAGACTTTTAAAGCGCCATTTTCTTTAGTACTCTATGTCCCAAAATATGTGTCACATAAATTTAGTCAAAGGTCAATATTTTCTAAGTTTAACCATTATATGGACAAAAATATGGAGATCTACAATACCAAATCAATATCAAAAGATCCACCTTAATAGTTTTCTTATTTTTATATATATTTGGTATTGTAGCTGCTCATTTTCCATTCTATATAGTTGGTCAAACTTCATTACATTTTACGTTTATCTAAATTTATCATAGTTTAAAATAGCCGGCTATCTCATTTAGCCGCAATTTTTTAGAGGCTATAAAAGGCTATAGCTGGGTTATAGCGAGCTATTCCATTTAGCCTTTTTTCAAAAATTAGAAATATTTTTGTCATATCTTACCAAAAGAAGAGGAAAACTATGACTCAAATACGATTCGTGATACAACTTATTTAACTATTCAAGGCAAACAAGTATTCAGATATTCAACTCACAAGTTTTATCTAATTATACTGAATGAAAATTCGGAAAACAAGAAATAAAAAATAAAAGAGAAGATAAATTCAAAATACAGGAGGTTTAGCGGCTAAATTAGAGGCTAAACAGGGGCTAAATTAGGCTATAGCCGGCTATTAGCGGTTTTTTCTCAGTTAGCCTACAAAGAGCATAGCCACAGCGGCAGGTCTCCTGAAAGGCTATAGCGGGGCTATAGCCAGGCTATAGCCGGCTATTTAAAACCATGAAATTTATATGACTTGTATTTCGTGGTGGAGGAGGGAGTAATACATATTTACCTTATAAACGGTCATCGTATTATAACCGTCTGAGCCCCCACACCTCTAGCCTCAACCCCCAACACCACGCCTACTTGAGGCACAAATCCAAGGCGGTGGTAGATTTCTAATGGACCCAAAAACCGTTTAGGATGTGTTTTGTTTTTACCATTTTGGATAACGTTTACTGCACTAGCTGTTGTGCTTTGTATAAAGTTGTGCATACTTTGTTCATCAATAAGGTGATGCCGGTTCTCAACTGCTCCTAATCATACATGTAGCTAGCTAATTAAGCCCAGCCATTTTGTAGAAATAAACGGTGATGTAGTTTTGAAACGATTGCTTGGTAAAATTCTGTACAAATTCACAATATAATGTTCCTGAAATGCAAGACAAGTGAATCAAAGTTACTAATGCTCCATACAAGTATGACCAAAGATTTCATGACAGAAGGTTGCATCATATAATTTTAAGTAGCATAATTGCCCCGCAGAAAAAATAGTCAGTAGGAAGAGATAACTATGCCCGCTCATGATTAATCTATGGTCTGCCTATCCAACAAGAAAATGATACGCAACAAACCTCATATGTTAATGCGCCAGAAATAGTACCTTACGTGTAGGTATTGTCGATCTTCAGTAGTAAAACTAAAGAATGTTATATATTTGAGGAATACAATTTGTGCTACACGGCCCTGTATACCTTTTTATAATGTTGGTTCACTTAGTTGTACTCTTGTGCACTATACATGTCGACATTGTAACTAAGAAGATTTTTTTTATTATAGTAGCACTCTTTACATCAACACGGCAAAAGAAAAACCTCCAGTTTACATTTAAATTCAAGTATCACCAAAAAAAAATCTTCTTTATGATTACATTATTTGGCTTTCAGCGCCAAAATTGCAGCAAAATATAATGCTATCCACTAAAAAAAGCATCCAAGATAATGCTAGGAGTATTAACATAGTGTTAGCTAACTCATAAAATATAAAGATCGTTTTACGGTTTAAGCAAAGAATCTGAAACAAAACATTGTTTGTTAACTGGTTAGTGTTTGGGTTTGTGTAGCAACTTTTCTCCTTGAATCAGCTTAATTTAATAATAAAACGGCAATAATTTGACTAAACAACCCAACACCGCAATCAAAGTTATCAACCATGAACTTTGCTGTTCATATGAATACTTGTATGAAACCGAACCGCGTGCCAAATAAGCTGGTGGGTCACCATGCATACCAGTTAGAACTGGTACGTAGACCATTGGGGATAGAATAAATAACCTATCTAATATATGAAAGATGTGAAATGGGAACTGATCACCTATAGAGAAATCTGTGTTTCTGAATTTTGAAAAAACGGGAAATAAATCAAATAATACCAGCTGCTCCTGATATGGAGGCTTTGCTTTGATACTGAACTGCTTGTACAGTAAACAAGCAGTTAATCTTATGCACTTTCTAATACATATGAAATTAATATGATAGAGAGACATTACCATCATTAAATAGAAAAGTTTAGTCCAATTAGGATACCTATAGCGTAAAAGTCCTCCTTACTGTCCTCCTTACTGCCATTTCATAAGGAATTTATCTCCATTTGAAGTAAATAAAATGTTGGGCCAAAATTATTCTCAGTACTTTGTTTTTAAGACCAAACACTACACTCTGAAATATAACCTCAACTAGCTCCACATATGTAGAAGGAATGACAAAATACTGGTACATAGAGTACTGGTTCAATCAAGGTAGTCAACCGCGTAACTTTGGTGTTCATATGAATACTGGTACAAAACCGAACGGTGTGCCAGATAAGCTGGCCAGTCACCAAGGCATACCAGTTGGAACTTGTACATAGACCGTTTGGGATAGAATAACAACCTATCTAATATATGAAGGATAAACAAGTGGACATCACCTATAGAGAAATCTGTGCTTCTGAATTTTGAAAAAATGGGAAATAAATCAAAGAATACCAGCTGTTCCTCATATGGAGGCTTTGCTTTGATACTAAATTGTTTATACAGCAAACAAGCAGTAATGTCATACTGTACTAGTGTATATGAAATTAATATGATAGAGAAACATTATCATCATTAAATAGCGAACGTTAGTCCAATTAGGAAACATATAGTAGAAAGGTCCTCCTTTAATGTAATTAACATGTTGGACGAAAATTATTCTCGTTGTACTTTGTTTTTTAGGCCCAACACTACACATTCTGAAAAATAAGCTCTACTATGTCTACATATGTACTACCTCTGGACAGAATTAATCGACGCAGCAACCCACTAATCAGTAATCACATGTGTGAGCAAGTCTCCCTCCGCGTCGATTAAATCCGACCGGAGGGAGTAGAAGGAATGACAAGAGAAGAAGGAAACTACCATTCACACAATAGGTGCTACAAGTGTACGGTAATCCGTCAAGTACCAAACAGTATGTACTATAATCATATGTTAGAACCTATGGACTGCACGCGCGCGTGTGAACTAATACTGGGAATCGAGCAGAGCGATCCAGTATTTCCTGAGCTTTGGCAGCAACAGGTTCCACGATCAAAAACGAGCCGAGCTAGATGACCCATGCAACTATGCAGGGAGAAACCAGAAGAAATAGCAGGAAATAATAACAAGCACGCAAAGCACCCGGAACCATCTCCCGCGACAAAATTCCCCACCGGAGCGCCCGAAGGAGAAAAGAGCTCGCGCGATCCAAACCAACCCAAATCAATCCCCAAATAGAGCTCGTAAAGAAGCAGCGAGCGGCAGAAAGAAAGAAAAGAAAAAACAAAACGCGCGGGTGATGATTGATAACCTGTCCTGGCTGGAGTACTCGTAGAGCTTTCCCTTGGTGGAGAATACGATGAGCGCGACCTCAGCGTCGCAGAGCACGGAGATCTCGTGCGCCTTCTTGAGCAGCCCGCTGCGGCGCTTGGAGAAGGTGACCTGGCGGTTTATCTTGTTCTCGATCCGCCGCAGCTGCACCGGCCCGCGCCCCATCTCCGCCTCCTCCCGGGTCCCTTGCTCGCCGGCGAAGGCACCTCGATAGCTAGCTGGCTGCTACGGTGGCGACCTGAGGGAGAGGGAGTCGGGAGGGATATGGAGGTCGGAGGAGGAGGAAGAGGGGGAGGAGGGAATGCTTAGATGCGGGCGATGGGGCGGTGTGGCGAAACCGGGGTGGTTTCGCGTGCGGCGCTGTCGAGTTGTGGTTGGTGCGGGCGGCTCCGGGGAGACGTGGACGGATCTCCGCCGTTTGATCGGACGGCGTCGTTGTTGCGACCCAGGTGCGGGTGGGTCCGGCGGGCCCGGGATGTCCGTGCGCCGCTGGGGAGCCTCGCCCGCGGCCGGGGATTGGTCGCCGGAGCGAGCGTGGTCGGGTGGTGGGGTTCGCGCCCGGTGCGGAAAGTTTTTGCCAGGGCTCGTGTGTGGTCTGCGCTTGTCGGGTACAAGGGAGCGAGACGGCGAGTGACATCTGGCGACGACCAGCCGGTGGGCTGGCCCCGTTGGGCCCCATCTGGCAGTGGGTCGATCGCTCGCCCTAATCGGCACTGCTTGGTGAAAGACCCGACTGAACAAATGTCCAGTTCAAACGTGGATCGTCTGACTCACTAGACATTTCGGCGAGTGACAACCTCTGTGACTACCAAAAAAGGAAAATAAGGTGTTATACCCACTGCTCGGTGAACCAGTTCGAACGGGAATTGTCTGAGTGACAACTGACAACCTTTGTGAATGCCTAAAAATAAATATGCGTCTTGTGTTCCTACTTTGAGGGCATCTCCAACGGAACGACGCATTTCGGATGTCTAAATTGTTCGCGCGCGTCCGTTTGCGTCGCCTGGCGGACGCGAAAATGATCATTTTTGTCCGCGCGTCCGTTTGCGCATGGGGGTGGCTCCAGCGGCCCGACATCCCCCTCGTAGATGAAGGTGAGCCAGCAGCCGGGCTCGAGCGCGAGGTCGCGGGTGAACTTGTCACACCCCGTGTGCAGGTACATCTTGCCGTGTCCGTCGAACAAGATCTCGATAGGCCACCGGCAGAAGTTGCTACTGGCCTCCCGTAGCTGCAACTGGGTCGGCTCAACGCCATCGACGAACTTAGCGAACTTGTCCGGGAGCCGCTTGATACTGAGTGGGTCATCGTCCATGCGGAGGAGGAACTCGAAGCAGCGCTCCTCCTGCGAAGACGAGGACGGCGTAGGCGACGACGACCGTGGGGCCGTAGCTGCTCCACCTCGGCGGCCCCGGCCTCGGCCCCGGGGGCGCCCAGGCCCGCGGCCTCGACCGCCTCGCCGGCCACTAGGACCCGCCTGGACTTCCTCGCGGGGCTGGCTGCGTCGCAGGAAGAGCTAGGCGGCGCTACGGTGGAGCTTGTGGCGTCTAGGGTTTGTGTGGAGGAGCGAATGAGGAAGAAGAGCGTGCACCCTCTTTATATAGGCCGAAGGCAGGCGACGGCCGCGGGACACGTGGCATCGCCATTACTGCGTTGGCGGAGGTGGGCGGAGACCGCTCGGCATGCGATGCATCACCATTAACGTGGCGCAGACTGCTGAAGCGACGCAGCGGCGCCAGTCGTTGGCGCGTCTGAGAAGACGTATCGAGCCAGGGTCGCTGCCAGGAGGGCCCGACGAAACATCCGCCAGACGCGAGCGAACACTTTGTGCGTCCGTGTAGCATCCGCGGAGACGCATGCGATGCGCATATTTGGGCCAGGTTTGTGTCGCCGTGGACGGCCCGGTCACTTTGCGTCGCCCGGCTGGAGCAGGGACCCGACGCATTTTTCGACCCGTGGACGCAAACGGTCGCTCTCCCCGTTTGAGATCCTTGATGAAAGAAAAAATAGGCAAGGACAGCATGTGCACATAGCACCGTGTAGAGTTTCTAGGAACGGTAGGAACGAACAAAATAGAGGGAATGTTAAATTTGGGTCGGTGGATGCTTCCCTGTCCGGCATGGAGGAGGAAGATGGACCATGTCTCTTGGCCATGAGGGGTGTCGGAGTAATGGGGCTTTGTGACTACAAGGACAAGGCGCTGCGAGGCTTCATGGACAGTACTGCCCCATTTTCCGGAGTGCGGGAGAGGTGTGACGGTACACACGAGAGTCCTGCCCGACTTTGGTTAGGCTGGCGGCGACACTCGCGGGTGTCAGTCGGCGTTGCTGGGGTGTGTGTCGACATCTCCCTTGCTCGTTTGGAGTTGGTTACTATCTTCGGGTGAAAGCCTTGATTCGGAGCAGGATCAGAACGATGGCGGTGTCCTCGACGTCGTATCTCTAATGGGAGCATTGTACTTGAAGACACGTCTCGAAGGTCAGATGTTGCATTCCTCTGGTGTTCGCCGCTGTCCAAGGCTAAGCTCCAGAGGCGCTATGCACGTCATGTCCGGCAAGTCCAAGACTATTCCTTCTCCGGACCGAATAAGTTCCGCGATCGATCTCCTTTTGATGGTGCGTTGACTAGGACGGTCCTATTGGAGCGGTTGTTCTTCGGAGGTGTCCAGCGTTGGTCGAGACGCGTTTTTTTATAAGCTTAGGCCATGCTCTTTCGTGTTGTGTTGTGTTGTCTATGATGGTTGCCTTCATACTAGCTCGTGTGGAGTTGGTGCTATGCTTGTTGATTATAGCGAGTGGTGGCTTTCTTGTACTCAAATCTCTACCTTCTATAAAAACAGGGTACGCATATCGTACTCTAAAGAAACAATTGATCCTTGATTGGATTGTCATCAATATTAGCCAAGTGTCCACCCGTCCGTGGCGGCGCTAAGGGTATTATTTCGTATTCCATTGAATACTAAAGATTTTCTCAAAATAGTGAAGATTTCGATAAAACATGGAAAATTTTGGCAAAAGAGCGGCAAAAATTTGGCAAAATGAATACCACCCAGGTGAATGAATACGGAGCATCAACTTCCTGGCGCCACAACTACCACCCGTTGTTGCGGTTTCTTTTCCCCTCCCTCTACTCTATGTATATATCTATCTCTCAAGTTTCTTCTTCAACTATATCTTCACTGCAGTTGGCTATGCCATTTTGGATCATGCAACAAATAGTAATCATGCATGCAATAAAGCGTTGAATACAATGACATAATTTCTTCTCTCGCTCACTCTCAAATTAATTATGGGTTGTATCTAGATATAATGTTAGTATGTTAAGTCACATCACTTGTATTGGAGTCCTTCGTCCATACGGTTGGCGCTCCGCTACGGTACGACAACATGTTAAGTAACCAAACAATCGCCTAAGTAAATGTATTGCCTCTTATGTTGAACTAATTATTCACCTAGTTTGTAAAAAGGGACCCTCAAAGCAATTGTTGAAGCTTACAATAGCTCACATGAAACTCAAGTCCTCTTGTTATTGGGTACTAAACCGATCCAGATCTATGATATAATGTCATTAAATGTTGTTAGTATTATCGTGTTTTTAGACCATAAGAATATCAACTATCCTCATACCAGATGGTGTACTTTGGTCCTTGTTAGACGTTTTTCGTAACAAGCACTACAACAACTTGGAGTATCAATGAAGGAACAGGGGTAACGTTTGAGAAATCCGTCAGCGAATGTCTTTTTTTGTGACTGTATCGTATTTTCGCGTCACGGATCGCGTTTTGGGCCGCTCGTCACGAAAAATTATGACGGTTGGCCTCTAAGCGTCAACGATTGTCCAGAAAAAAGTGTCGCAGGAGGTGGGCGGCCCGAAATGCAGCCTCCAGGGGGACGTCACAAGATCTCGGCTCCGGGCTGCTGGGCACACCTAATCCACCCTCCGCACGCTTTTGTTCATGTACTTTTCTGTCTGCCGCCTGTTTTTTCGACCTGGCCCGCACAAGAGTCCAAAGCCTCTAGCATTGGGATCTATATTTATAGGGGGAGATAGCCACTGCCTCCACACATGTACCCGACCTGCATCACTTGGACTCGCATGTTAGGTACCGACACGATCTTCTTGTGTGGGGCCACCCATTCCGCTAGCCAGCCAGCTACCGAAGTGGAATAGGCCTATCAATAGGACCAACTAGGGCTCCATGTGTCAGTTTCATTGCCATATTTTTGCGCACGTGCGATCACAAGTGTCTGATTGCCGTCAATTCTGGACACTGATACATCGCAAACGTATCTATAATTTTTGATGCTCCATGCTTGTTTTACCCCTATTTCTATATGTTTTGTTTACAATTCGTTGCACTTTTATACATTTTCCGGCACTAACCTATTGACAAGATGGCACAAAGGCCAGTTCTCTGTTTTCTGCTATTTTGTATTTCAGAAAATTTGTACAAGAAATATTCTCGGAATTGGACGAAACAAAAGCCGAAGATCTTATTTTACCGTAATGAAGACGAAGTCTGGAGGAGAGATGAAGAGGTGCCACAGGGCGGCCAGAACAGCCCTAGGCGCGGCCCTGGCCACGCGAAGGGGTGGTGTGGGCCCCCCAAGCGTCCACCGACCTAACCCTTCCGCCTATTTATTCACGATCTTGGGAAAACCCTAAATACATGAGCCTGCATCCACGAATAGTTCCTTCGCGGCCGCCATCGCCGACCCTAGGTCGGGAGGGTTCTGAAGCTCTTCCCGGCACCCTTCCGGAGAGGGAGATCATCACCGGAGGCCTCTACATCGCAATGCCCGCCTCCGAAGTGATGCTTGAGTAGTTCATCTCTGGACTACGGGTCCATAGCAGTAGGTAGATGGTTGTCTTCTCCAATTTATGCTTCATGTTTAGATCTTGTGAGCTGCCTATCATGATCAATATCATCTTTATGTAATGCTACATGTTGTGTTTGCTGGGATCCGATGAATATTGAATACTATGTTGAGATCGATTATATACTTGTCATATGTTATTTGTGATCTTGCATGCTCTCCGTTGCTAGTAGATGCTTTGGCCAAGTTTATACTTGTAACTCCAAGAGGGAGTATTTATGCTCGATAGTGCGTTCATGTATCTAGTTTTCTGGAAGAGTGACAATAACTTCTAAGGTTGTAGATGTGCTGTTGCTACTAGGGAGAAAACAACAATGCTTTGTCTAAGGATAATTCTATTATTTACTTTACACATATTGCTTAATGTGATAATCTGTTGCTTGCAACTTAATACTGGAAGGGGTTCGGATGATAACCTGAAGGTGGATTATTAGTCATAGACGCAGTTGGATTACGGTCTATGTATTATATTGTAATGTCCAAATGAATCTCATATTAATCATCTTGTCATGTATGGTCTTTATTCTGTCAATTGCCCAGCTGTAATTTGTTCATCCAACATGTTATTTATCTTTATGGAGAGACACCTCTAGTGAACTGTGGACCCCGGTCCTTTCTTTTACACTCATAAAATCATCATGTTCTGTTTACTTACTGCAAGCACTATTCTCTTTAATTCCACTGCAAACAAACATCATCTTTCCACACTATACGGTTAATCCTTTGTTTTCAGCAAAACCGGTGAGATTGACAACATCATTGTAAGTTGGGGTAAAGTATTTTGGTTGTGTTGTGTGCAGGTTCCACGTTGTTGCTGACGCTGATAGTGCGTCCTGCCACAAGTCAGCTAGCAACACCTTCAGAAGTCACGCCTTTCTCCTACTGGTCGATTAAACCTTGGTTTCTTACTGAGGGAAAACTTGCTACTCTGTTCATCATACCTTTCTCTTGGGGTTCCCCAACGGTGTGCATTTGCGCTCATCAAGCTCTTTTTTTTGGCACCGTTTCCGGGGAACTGAAAGAGTAGTTTCACAGTGGTTGCTGCGTGGTGAAGCCCAAGTAAACTCCCACGTCAACTGCCAGCTCTTTTTCTGGCGCCGTTGCCGGGGAGAAAGAGGATTTCTGAAAGGGGAGTCTCTCATCTCCAATCTCTTTACTTTGTTATTCTTTTGCTTATTTTATTTTATTTTGTCTTGTTTGCTTCATTATATAAAAACACACAAAAATAGTTTCTATTGTAGCTTTTATTTCTGTTGCTCTGTTTTAATTCTGCCAAAATGGGTACTCCTGAAAACACTAAGTTGTGTGACTTTACTAGCACAAACAACAATAATTTTATTGGTACACCTATTGCTCCACCTACTCCTGAAGCAGCTTTCTATGAAATTAAACCTGCTTTGTTAAATCTTGTTATGAAAGAGCAATTTTCTGGTGTTATTAATGATGATGCTACTTCTCACCTTAATAATTTTGTTGAACTTTGTGAGATGCAAAAGTATAAGGATGTAGATGGTGATATTATAAAACTGAAATCGAAGCGTCAGTACTGTGTTAGTCGGCTCCGTTCCGGCGTGTTCGAATGTCTTCGTGTTGGTCTCATCTCGCTGTGAAGTCGAAGCCGCCTTTGGGCGGTATACGATGACCTTTGAGGGGTGGTCTGCTGAAGGTCCTATTCGGCGAGCGGGTCTTGCGCATCTCCTCTCCGAGGCTCGTCTTCGTAATCGGAGCCGCCAGCCTCTACTCGAGGAGCCATCTGTTTGGCATAGGCCGACTTGAGCTTCGCGGTTGTGTAGCTTTTGTGGGTAGCCGTGGTGGCTGGGTGTGCTCTTGGGGGTAGTCGTGTTTTGGGTGTGGCCCTGTTGTTTGTAGGTTTTTGCCCGGTTTTCTCCTAAAAACCGTGCACCTTCTGCTTAATTAATGGATGAGGCAAAGCTTTTGCCTCCGTTTCAAAAAAAAAAAAAAACTGAAATTGTTTCCTTTCTCTTTGAGAGGGAGAGCTAAAGATTGGTTGACATCTTTGCCTAGAAATAGTATTAATTCTTGGGTTAAATGCAAAGATGCTTTTATTGGAAAATATTATCCTCCTGCTAATATTATATCCTTGAGAAGTGACATAATGAAATTTAGACAATTTGATAATGAATATGTTGCTCAATCTTGGGAAAGAATGAAATCTTTGGTAAAGAATTGTCCCACTCATGGACTGACTACTTGGATGATCATCCAAACTTTTTATGCATAACTGAATTTTTCTTCAAGAAACCTTCTGGATTCAGCTGCTGGAGGTACCTTTATGTCCATTACTTTGAGGGCTGCAACTAAACTCCTTGATGATATGATGATAAATTATTCTGAATGGCACACCGAGAAAGCTCCACAAGGTAAGAAGGTAAATTTTGTCGAAGAAACTTCCTCCTTGAGTGATAAAATTGATACTATTATGTCTATGCTTGTTAGTGGTAAAGCACATTTTGATCCAAATAATATTCCGTTAGCTTCTTTGGTTGCTCAAGAAGAACATGTTGATGTGAACTTCATTAGAAGCAACAATTTTAACAACAATGCTTATAGGAATAATTTTGGTAGTAACAATTATAGGCCATATCCTTATAATAATGGTAATGCTTATGAAAATTTTATGGTAATTCCTACATTAATAATAGAAGTGCACCCTCTGATCTTGAAGTCATTCTTAAGGACTTTATTAGTAAACAAACTACTTTTAATAAATCTGTTGAGGAAAAGTTTGGCAAAATTGATGTTCTTGCTTATAAAGTTGATAGCCTTGCTCTTGATGTTGAATTTCTTAAATTAAAGGTTATGCCTCATGATGTTAAAGAAAGTAAAACTTTGAATGACATTCAAGTTAGAATTGATGACAATGTTAGGACGTTAGCGGAATTGCATGCTACGTGGGAAAGAGAAGATGAAATTGCTAGAAATAATAATATGACTAAAGTTTGTACCATTACCACCACCAGTAGTACTAAAGTATCAAATGCTATCCAACCTCCTACTATTAATGGTAAAATAACTGGTGTAGGAAAAGTCACCGCTCCTTCTACAAAATTGTCTAGGACCACTGAAATTATTTCTGATAAGAGTGCTGAAATTTTTCGGAGTATGGGAGACAATAGTCCTTTTACCTTTGATAATAATAACTTTAATTTTGATGATTGCAATATCTCTGAAGTAATTAAGTTCTTACAAAATCTTGCTAGAAGTATTAATGCTAGTGCTATAAATATGGCTTTTACAAAGCATATTACAAATGCTCTTATGAAAATTAGAGAGGAGAAATTAAAACGTGAAGCTTCTATTACTATAAAGTTAGACTATGGTTGGGATCCCATCATTAAGATGAAAATAGATGACTTTGATTGCAATGATTTATGTGATCTTGGTGTAAGCATTTCTGTTATGCCTAGAAAAATCTATGATATGTTTGAATTGCCACCGTTGGAACAATGTTATTTGGATGTTCATCTTGCTGATGTTGCTAAGAAGAAACCTTTGGAGAGTGTTAATAATTTTCTTATTATGGTTAATAATAACTTTTTCCCCGTTGATTTTGTTGTTTTGGATATTGAATGCAATGCTTCTTGTCCAATTATTTTGGGAAGACCGTATCTTAGAATTGTTGGTGTTGCTATTGATATGAGAGATAGGATTATTAAATATCAATTCCCACTCAAAAAGGTACAGAACAATTCCCTATAAAAACAAAGAAGTCACCTTTTGACTCTATTATTAGAACAAGTTATGATATTGATGCTTCTTCACTTGAAAATACCTGATGCTAGCTCTTTTTCTGCGCCTAGCTGAAAGGCGCTAAAAAAGCAATCTTGGGAGATGACCCACGTTTTATTACTATAATTTTTCTTTTGTTGAGTCTTGGAAGTTATTACCTCTGTAATAACCTCTCCTTATCATTTTTTTTTGTTTTTGTGGCAAGAATAGCCTCTAATAGGATGAAAGTAAGATTTGGGGAAGTTGCTGTCCTGAAATAGATTCTGTGCTGTCACCATAAAAATTCGTATTCCCAGCCAGAACGTAATTTTGAGCTGCCAATGTTTGAGCATATGCCCCAAGTTATTATCTAACTTTCATTAGTTGAACACTTTTCGATCTGAGGAACAGAAGATTTTCAAAAAAATCAATCTTTACCTGTTGTTCTGTTTTGACAGATTACATCCACTATTTGCATTTGCCTCTTAATCTCTTTTTTTAGTTCTTTCAAGGAAAGAGATTTTTGAATAAGTTTCTACAATAGATAATGTTTTAATGGAAATTTTATATATCTTAGAACTGAACCCAAGTGGATTTGTTATTTTGATTGCAGTAATGCTGCTAATAAAAATTGTGTTAAGTTTTGTATGAAGAAAGTTTTCAAATGTAGGGAGAGAAAAATGATGTAATGATATGAAGTATGGATAAAATATCAAGCTTGGGGATGCCCATGTCACCACAAGAAATATTCAGGAGGTACAAGTGTCAAAGCTTGGGGATGCCCAAGGCATCCCCTCTTCATCAATAAAGCATCGGGTCATCTTTCTAGACGCTATATTTTTATTACTTCATATGCTATGTGTTGTTCTTGGAGCGTCTTTATTTTTGTTTTTAATTTAGTTTTGTTTTTTTTGCTATAGAATATGGTTGGATCCTATCATATTTGTTTTGGAGGATGACACACTCTGTTTTAATTGCATAGAACACTCTAGTTTTCGCTCTTATTGTTCTGCGAGTGTTCTAGTTTGCTAGTACTGCGTTTAGCTCTTGGTTTTCCATTTTTATTTTGTTCAGAGCTTGTTAGTTTCCTTTATTTAGGTATGAGTAGATCTATAGTCTTTATTGATTATTATCTATGAGATTTGTTTCAAAAAAGTTGACACGAGTAAAATGTTTTAGTTTATAGTGATGCAAAAGAAAGCTTGTTTAGACTGTGGCATAGACTTTGGCATGTCATGTTGGATGTTATTCTTATCATATGCTTAGTAGTTATTGTTGTAGCATGACTTGTCTCAAATAGCTGAGAGTGCATAATGTTTCATTGAAAGAATCATGTGTTGTTTCCATCATAAAAAAACATAATATTGTGGTATTCCCCTTTGATGCTTTATTGGGTTGACTTGGCACATGCTTATACCATGTTATGACCACAAACCAGTCAACTAAAGTCTTTATGATCATTTAGTTTTTGACTTGTAATATCACTTTATTCTTTGATTAATAATGTTTTGTCGTTATGCATGATTATGACCATTATTGCTCTCTTAGTTGGTCGCTCCCAGACTTTTGCTAGCCTTCTCATGTACTGAGTATGAGCTCTACTCGTGCATCCAACTCCTAAAAACCAAAGTTTCCAAAAGTGTCCACCATATCTACATACTAGCATCATTGCTATTCCAAGTATATTCATCATGTTTTTATCTATCTTCCAAATTAAATCTTGTCATGAGAAAATTAGTTAGTAAAGCTCTCATAAACTTGATGTCACATTTACTTTCTTGCACTTAATAAACCTGAATCATTGTGACTATCTTATGAAGATTATATGCTTACAAATTGTGAGTTGGGAGTTAGCACAATCATGCTTTCATGGGGCACACTTTCAACATTGCACTTATTCCTATTTAGTTGATATCATGTTCTTTTGTTTCTGGATGCCTAGCGGTGTGAAATAAAATGAAAACTTGTAAGTTCATGGAGTTTGTATATGTGTTAGAGAAATGCTTGGGCGGTCAACTTAAGACATGCATCATTCATGGTGGAAATTTACAGCGAACCATAGTGTGCAATCTGTGAAGCATCTTCAATAAAAAAGCTATGCCCATATAGTAAATAAAAGGATTGCTGAGATGCTCATTGTCAGTTTGTCTTGTCATTTTGGTATGGGAATGCTCCTATATCATGGGGCAGGAGGTACCCCGTTAGCGTTCTCAATGATACATGTATGCTTACAATGACAAGAACTTATTTGGGACCTAAATTGAGTAGCATGAGGTTTAGGTACTCGTATTCAAGGGTCAAGCATATAACTCATATTTGCCCTCACATCAACTTTAACAATTCAAGATGCTTATGATAGGGGTAATGAGAGCTCAAAGCTAATGAGTACCATACTTTTTGGAAGGTTTATAAAACTTGTTAATCTTCCTTCCTTCTGCGAAGGACCCTTCTTTTACTTTTATGTTGAGTCTTCATCTTCTTGCTTTATGCACCAATTAAGAGAGCATAGTTGTCATTCTGAGTATAATGTGCATAGTCCCAAAATTTATTATTGATTTTTTCATGATTATGCTATTGTTTGTTCTTAAATTACTTGTATCTAGTCACCCTTTGAACTTTAAAGGTGTCCTGACATTTATGTTTTGCTACTTCATAAAGGACAAGCTGAGTACCACTTTGCTATTTTTTCTCTCTGCTAAAAAACAAACAATTGCTTTCAGTGCACTATTATTCATGATCCTTTGTTTGAGTTACTTTTCATGTTGTAACATAGTTGCTAAGTTCTACTATTAGAATTATATCTATCATACCTATGTTTAGAGTACTTTGATCCCAGCTCACAATGCTTTTACAATAACTTGATCAACATTGTGTTGGCTTCATGTCACCTTAAAAATTATTTTTGTTATCACTTATCTACTCGAGGACGAGCAGGAGTTAGGCTTGGGGATGCTTGATACGTCGCAAACGTATCTATAATTTTTTATGCTCCATGCTTCTTTTACACCAATTTCTATATGTTTTTTACACTTTGTTGCACTTTTATATATTTTCCGGCACTAACCTATTGACAAGATGCCACAGTCCATGGAAGTTTCTCTCGCTCAGATAACCATGATCGTGAGTTTCAGAATATCGCTGCTAAGTTTGGAGTGAAGCAGGAAACTATCGACTTCCCATCTAAAAAATTAGCCTCTTGAGACAAAGATTTCAAACTCTAGGAGGATGACAACGTCAAGAAGTCGAAAAAGAAACCAGATGACCCCGCTCTGGGAGTTCCAATGATTGCGCCTTCGGCAGTTGATGATAAGGCCTCAGCCAAAGACGTTAACACTCTGGCGCTTGTCGCAAGTACTCCTAAGGAAACTATCAGCACTGCTCCAGAAATCATCGGCATCTCTAGAGCTATCACCTCCCTAGACAAGAACCAAGACAAGAAGGACCCTCCTCTTGCATAAAGAAGACAAGCGGTGTTATGCATCTTTATTTTCTCATACATATTTTCTATCAATAAGGCTTTTCTATCCATAACAGTATTATCTTATCTTATCATCGTAGACTTATTAATAAAGACCCAAGTTTCATTTATTTGAATTGATTCGGGACACCCGAACAAGTTCTTCAAGATTATTTCGCACAATACCGCGAATACTGACTTCAGCAAGTGAACTCGATAAAAAAGATCGAGGGTCGATTCCAATAACTATACCCAAAATTACCATCTAAAGTCTCGAAAAAATACGAGCACTGCAATGGATGGTAATCAAACGGGACTTACAACAATACTAGACCATAATAGCGCGCGTTGCTGCGCCCGTCCTTCTTAATATAAATAAATGGAATTGTCATAAATATATGGGTAAAAGACATGGACGTTCCAAATTTCAAATAATATTCCGCTTAACGTTATGGTTGGTTAACTCCCGTTGTTGTTGCTATCAGATATATCTCTATCTCTGCTACCTAGAAAGAACGAACTTGTTCCGTTTCCTCCCGTTCGTCCTTCGTCGTGCGGCTTGCCCCACTCCTCATTCGCGACCTTGTACCCGCCCACCCGCAAACGGATGTGGTTTCTCCAGCGCCCCGATGAGGAATTTTTGATCAATCAAACCGTCGCTGCAGTCTCCATCTTTCCTCCACTACATCAGCCCCACCTCGACAAGGATGAGGGCATGCTCTTTTTTGCCCGCCGCGCCTCGTCGTTGCACCCATGATCTCAAGCGGACGGGATATCCCTAACAGAGATGCACCACCGCCATGTTATACCTTCTACCATCTCGTTCTTCCCTCCCACTTCTTGCATCCCGCATGGTCTCCGACTCAAGTGCAGGCGACTGGTGTTGCATCTGGTTGACATGGAGGATGTTGAAGTCACCATTCGTGCAGCAGCGGTCGCCGGTGGAGGTTAGGGAGAGGGTGGGTTAAAGGGCTCCCTGAGCTCCTTGATGGGCTGAAGCCGGCATCAATGCGGCGGCAGCACTTGAACGCGAGACAGGTCTCTCAACCTGCTGTTTGTATCTTACTTTCTGGTACGCTCCTTCTACCACTCATCCTCTATCTTTCTTTGTATCATATTTGGCCGATCAAAATCTAGGGCTGGTTGGGAGACATTCGGAGCATTAAGTTTAGGGTTTACTGTTACTTCAGATTTAATTTTTCATCATAAATGTTATATCATTTTTTTACCATTTCGTTTCATTCAGATACTATGCGGTTAGCTTCTGTAAATTTAAATTTCTGTAGAGTTTCGGTTGTCAAAATTAATGTTAGTTATTTTCCATGGCCTAGTGAGCTTTAACTACAATATCCTTTAGTCTTGCAGTTTTTCCATCAAGTTTCATTGTCTACTACTTCGGCATATTCAGGGATGAACAAATGTGTACAAGCGGAGAGTTTAATTATGCTGAAACAGATGATTATACGTTCAGAACTGGAGTCAAACTTGGAGTGATAGGATGCTAAATGAGGTCCAGCTCTCATACTGCCATCTTTAAGATTTCAGTGAATTCCATAGATAAACTTAACCTATCAATATGACTACAGCAGATATTAAGAGATATTTCTTACAGAGCTCAAGCAGAGTACTCGAACTCACATAACTCTATGCAACGGTGTACAACAATTTGCAATACCTTTTGCTCCGATGAAACCAACCAGATGTGGTATCCATTAGATAAAAACAATGTTATAACCAACTTCATAAGAATGATAAATTTAATCCTAACAATTACACTTTTAGTTCAGTGTTCCAGTCCAGCTCATTTGTTTCATATGGTAATTGAAACATCTGTTATAAATCATAGTGAAGCCGTCTTCCTTCTGACAACAATGTTTCACGAGTGGATTTTTTTAAAATAAGATCTTGCAATTTCTTAAAAGTGAAAATACATGCCAACCACAGTCAGGCAACCATTGCTCTTTAATTTGGAAGTGATTAATATCCTGTCGAGGGAGATCGATTTGCTTCATGGTAAAATTGCTATGGTCCTTTCTTTAATTGATTATATGCCACTCGAATATTTGTGACATCGACTTGTTTAATGCAGTTCCGTGTTTCGTTCAGATCATACTTAAACATTGTAACCACACAAGATTACTTACCGTAATATACTCCGATGGCATATGTCATTGTTGTAGTGCAGGCTGCATGTGAGAGGCCCTCCGAGGCCGGTGCTCACCTTCCCCGTCTCGAGCGGACAGGGCTGCTTCTCCACTTGCATACCGCAAGTCGGACGGAGGCAGTCCACCGTCCATGATTATATGTAGGTGTTGTATATTTTACTTGGTAATGTGTTGCAAAATATATGGATATAATAGAACTGATTGGCTGCCATGTGTTTCTGTAGTGCTTCATGAGAGGTAGTAAATGGAGATATCAGTTCAAAATTATTTTACCGAGTTTCTTGAGCTTCTCCATGTCTTCTATTATGGTGGGTTGCTGATTTATTTGATTGCATGTCCTATTATTATGGTAATGAAAATAGAAATCCTTCAGATGCATCGTTGGGGGAATTCCCTCCGATGTTATAATATCATAATTTCTTCAAGAGCACACACATTTTTCAGAAAAAGGGTTCAACGTGAATTATGATTAATCAAGAAAAGGAACAGCATGAGACAGAAAAAGATGAGCTATTGTCCCAACATAACATGATACAAAGATGGGAAGACATAACTATGTGAGGTAGAGGGTGTGTAACGAAACAAGAATGGACTCGCTAAACCGAGAGTTCTCCATATTTTATATCAAATTATATACGTATTTTCAGAGTTGATTGATTCCTGGATGGAAATGATAAAAAGAAAATCAAAAGCCTCTTATTCCCAAGCATAGCCCACACTTCCTTATAAGTAACAAGAGCTTCAGCCCTTAAATTTGTACTTGAAATAAACATAGAGCCAATAATTAACTTGATACCTTACATCTTCTTCATATGCACACAATGAGTATTATAGCAGAGCTAAAAGGTGCAGCCACTAAAATTTTGGTTAAATCCAGCCAACTGGACTTAGTTCGGCCAGAAAATAAGCATATTCCAAGTTATAATTGGCAAAATGAGGTAAAACTGTGGATATGATTTGGATAGCTGCTTCATGTGAAGAATCATTAAACTGGCAACACAACTTCTGGGTATCTAAGGCAGACCATTATTTACAAACCTAGCTCCAGGTTTGTTCAGATGGAGAACATTGTGCTTGCAAATGAAATGAATTATCTCGCACGTAATGTATTAACGATTAGCATTTTCTCGATAAACTCCTAGTAACCAAGTGATAAGTGGTTGCTGACAAAGTCTTAGGGGAAACATTCTGCAGCAGGCAATCAGTAGCAGTGCCAATGATATAAGCAAACAAACTCTCTTAGCCCCTGAAACAGAAAACCATATAACAAAAGGCCAGATCACATCAGAAAATTAGTACTAATCTGAATGCAACATTCTGCAGCAGGCAATCAGTAGCAGTGCCAATGATATAAGCAAACAAACTCTCTTAGCCCCTGAAACAGAAAACCATATAACAAAAGGCCAGATCACATCAGAAAATTAGTACTAATCTGAATGCAACATTAGGGATTGAAAATAACCTTATGTAGAGAACAGGAAACAACTCTTCTTGGACCAATCTTCATCGAATATCTCCACCGTAGTGATAGATCAATAGCTCATATCCATGAGAACAAGCACCTCCATGTAAGAATTTAATGAATTAACAATTCAAAAAATTCAAGCGGTAAGCAGCATTCTGCACAAGTAACGATATCACACAGGCTGTATACATATCGATTTTAGAAACAATGTATAAATATTTCAGCAACTTGCTTGGCAAAAACGTTGACAATAAGGGGATAGAAGAAGACTGTAGTTATATAAACATATACAGCCTTGAGAAAAGATCCATTCAACAGGGAACATAAATATTTTTGATGCCTCATTCCTTTGGTACAATTTGTCGCTGAAGAATACAATAATTCATCGATCATTAATGACATGCCAGGAGCTCAATAAGCTTATAAGATAACTGGATTACCGTTGAATTGTCCATGAAACATTGGGAACCATAATAACATTCTCATAGTTGGTCGTCTGATAGGTGAGAACGAAAAAGAAACACATGTCGAATCTGCACCAAAGCATGAAGCCGACTACCTAGGCAAAAAACTTGGCTGCTACTGAAAGTACGAAATATAGTGGGTGGGGATCGAAATTCAGAATCAAATCCATGGAAGATTGGTGTTACATAACTCCTTACCGGGATGGAAGTCATGGCCGCACTGCAGCCACACCGTGGTCCTCCCCGCCGCCGCCATGCTCGAACGTGGGTATGCCTTGCTCGGGATTTGACTACCTCCCTGCGCACACCTACACGACTGCCTGGAACACCCTCACACCCACAGCCTCCAATGTGAGATGGAAGTTTTGAGCAAAGACACGGTGCTGTCACATATTTATATCAAGAGAAGGGAGAACTGACAGTAACGCTCGATTAATCGTCATAATCACAGGACGGATTGAATGGGTAGAAATTACCACCATGAATCCATCATTAGGGCGCCGGCAGATACAGTTAACTCGTGTAGAAGGACAATCGTTCCTCCGATTAAGATGATGGGCCTGGTCTTAGAACGGATGTGCGAATCGTAGGCATGTTTGAAGAGAGCCCACTCAACGGCCTGCAGGGAATGCCAATTTGGCCGGTGCCTTAGCCGGAGAAGAATCGAAATTGGTCAACGCTAGTCTCAAAATCATGCTGAAATAGAACTAAAAAACGCCAAGACGGGGAGTTCCTAACCTACCATCGCTTTTCAGACGGTAGTGGGAGTCGGCGGCGCAGGCGGGGTCTAATGGCAGCGCAGCGGAGGAGGATTGGCGCCGGAGGAAGATTGGCTGTGCAGCCATACGAGCGAGAACGATGAAGATATATTGTTTTTTTTCTACCACCCGTACGTGACTTAATTTGTTTCAGGCCCAAACACGTAGGTCCGTTAACCGTTTAGGGGCCCAAGTAACCTGGTGCGGCCTAACACAATGCTGAGAGTAGAAGCCCTAAAACGAAAATGGGCCTTTAGAGCGAAAATGGCTTCTTTTAACGAGATCGGTAAGAATGCTAGTTCGGTGCGGCAAACAGATTTCACACCATTAGATCGTTCGATCGAACGGCCAGGGACGTTAAATCGCTGTGGAGAGGTCATGGTAGTTCCATTTTACTGTTACTCAATACGATTGTCCTTTGCTGAAGCCTCAACAATAAGTGAGTGCTGCTGATGGCAAGGATAAAATGACTCACAAAAAGACCCATGTCGGTACATCGAACAAAAGAGGTACTAAAGAGCGACGGAGTCGACGACATGTATAGTTCCCTCGATTCGCTCGGGGGCTGCCGCCAAAACATGGATCATCGGTTGGGGCGAAGTTGCGATTACTACGAGTTCATCGAACCCGCAACATGAGTTGATCACTCAAAGAATTCGCCACCGATAACTTTCGAATAGTAGCATCACAATACTGATGCCTGAAAAATGCTAAGAGAATCAAACTTTGCTTCTTAGACATCAAATATTTGCCACCCACAATCTGAAAATAAATTAGGAGGAAGTGATATTTAGCCAAAAGTGGCAAATATAACATCTCCAGTATATTAAGTAAAGTTACATCATACACATGAATAAATTTGAACCCGAATATTCGGCTGTATCAAGTATCGGCTAAATTAAAGTTATCAGCATATTACAAATACAAATATTATTGAAGCTATTCTGCTTGATCATCTAACTTTGAGTTATCTTCCAGCCACTCAATTACAATGGAAGCGGGGACTTTCATAGCAGGATAAAATCGGCTTACATCACCATCAGCATTTGCAATTGCCATTAAATTCGCGGAAGGATGTTTCGATAGCACAAAAGCAAAAGCAGTTTCGGTCAGTATAACACTTATCAAAGAATCGGTGTACTTGTTGCACCCGATCTTGAAACTTTTCAACAGTAGCAGCCTTCGATTGATTCTTCAAGAAGACTTAATCAAAATGTGCTAAACTGGTCAAAGCATTTACACGTTCGTGCACGCGCTTGTTCTCTTCCGATAAATTCAGAGCTATGATTATCGAAAGCAATAACAGAGATGACATCAGAAAGAAACCCCTGGCGGTATCAAAGAAACTAATGAAGAGGCAAACACTTACAACTCAAGCTTTCTGTTATCTTTTGCAATTCACTGAGTGCGTATCGTTCTGCATCAATGTCTAGCTCACCTTTCTTCTTTATGATAGCAGCCATGGCATGAATACCACGCATATATTTTTTCCATCTGGAGAATACGGGTCTTCATGCGTTGAAGCCAATTGTTTTAAGAATCATTAGCCGAAGAACCTTCGGCAAAGGAAGGTACAGGAGTCACCTGCAAGATACACCATCAAGTGTGTCAAGGGGTATATAAAATATCAATTGATCTCACTCCCATCGGGAGCATACATTCAAAAGCCAGGAACATCACAATTAAAACAAGGAGATACTGACAACACTGCTAGCACATAATTCATTACAATCAAAAGGCCTTTTTTGAAAAGGCATTGTTCAAATAAAACGATGAAGATTACAAAGTGACAAACAGAAAATCAAGGAGCCTGGGTCTGGGTCGATAAACTTGGGCCAGCTTTCCCAGCAGTTGACTTGTTAGCCGAAACCAATTCAAGAAGCTGTAGTGCGCATTTGCGCGCTGATGCTTTGAAAAGGCTAAGGTCAATAGCTTGCCCGTCCTGATCCTTCAGCAGCTCCTTCGTCATCATCTCCATATCGGCCTTAAAGTCGTGCCCCATCATAATATGGAAAGCAAGGAGAGCACCGTAGGTAAGCAAGATACGTTTGAATACCTCGATGGTAGCTTCGGTGTCAATGGCGAAAGCGTCCGTTAGTTTCTCCAGCGACTTCTCTTGATTGGCGTTTGGAAAGATCATGGCATGCAGCCTAGACATAACTCCCTTGTTCTTCTGAAGAAGAGCTCGGATGCAACATGTTTTGTATCACAATTTATCTATGTGCTACTCTAGTGATGTGTTATTAAAGTAGTTTTATTCCTCCTGCATGTGTGCAAAGGTGACGGTGCGTGCACCGTGTTAGTACTTGGTTTATGCTATGATCATGATCTCTTGTAGATTGCGAAGTTAACTATTGCTATGATAATATTGATGTGATCTATTCCTCCTACATATGCATGAAGGTGACAGTGTGCATGCTATGCTAGTACTTGGTTTAGTCGCGTTGATCTATCTTACACTAAAGGTTACTTAAACATGAGCATTATTGTGGAGCTTGTTAACTCCGGCATTGAGGGTTCGTGTAATCCTACGCAATGTGTTCATCATCCAACAAAAGTGTAGAGTATGCATTTATCTATTACTGTTATGTGATCAATGTTGAGAGTGTCCACTAGTGAAAGTGTAATCCCTAGGCCTTGTTCCTAAATGCTGCTGAGTTACTACTGCTTGTTTCTTGTTTCTTGCGTTACTACTCTGCTGCAGTTACTACCGCCATCAACTATCACGCACAAGCACTTTTACGCACCGTTGCTCGTTGCTCATACTTATTCATACCACCTGTATTTCACTATCTCTTCGCCGAACTAGTGCACCTATTAGGTGTGTTGGGGACACAAGAGACTTCTTGCTTTGTGGTTGCGGGGTTGCATGAGAGGGATATCTTTGACCTCTTCCTCCACGAGTTCGATAAACCTTGGGTATCCACTTAAGGGAAACTTGCTTGCTGTTCTACAAACCTCTGCTCTTGGAGGCCCAACACTTGTCTACAAGAATAGAAGCTCCCGTAGACATCAAGCACTTTTACAGCGCCGTTGCAGGGAGGAAAGGTAAAAGGCACTCATACTACGGTCTCGGGTAAAGTATTTTTACGGCGCCGTTGTGTGTGTGCTCAAAGCTATTTCCTTTAGATCCTGCAATTGCATCTTGTTGTTTCTTGTTTACACTAGTTTGGCATAATGTACAAAGAGTGAGCTTCTTATTCTATTTCCTGATTTAAAACATGGATTGTTTGATGCGAAAATTAAAAAACCTATGAAATCTTATTTGCATCTTGGTAGTAATATTAGTATGAACGCTTTGAACACCATTGTTGATAATGATATAGAAAGTTCTAAGCTTGGGGAAGCTGGTTTTCATGATATTTTTAGTCCCCCAAGCATTGAGGAGAAAATTTTCTTTGATGATACTTTGCCTCCTATTTCGATGATGATAATGATAGTGGTCTTTTGGTGCCACCTACTATGGAGAGTAAATTTTGTTGTGATTATACTATGCCTCCTACACTTGATGAGAATAATAATGATAGCTACTTTGTTGAATTTGCTCCCACTACAACTAATAAAATTGATTATGCTTATGTGGAGAGTAATAATTTTATGCATGAGACTCATGATAAGAATGCTTTATGTGATAGTTATATTGTTGAGTTTGCTCATGTTGCTACTGAAAGTTATTATGAGAGAGGAAAATATGGTTGTAGAAATTTTCATGTTACTAAAATGCCTCTCTATGTGCTGAAATTTTTGAAGCTACACTTGTTTTATCTTCCTATGCTTGTTACTTTGCTCTTCATGAACTTGTTTATTTACAAGATTCCTATGCATAGGAAGCATGTTAGACTTAAATGTGTTTTGAATTTGCCTCTTGATGCTCTCTTTTGCTTCAAATACTATTTCTTGCGAGTGCATCATTAAAGCTGCTTGAGCCCATCTTAATGGCTAAAAGAAAGAACTTCTTGGGAGATAACCCATGTGTTATTTTGCTACAGTACTTTGTTTTATATTTGTGTCTTGGAAGTTGTTTACTACTGTAGCAACCTCTCCTTATCTTAGTTTTGTGTTTTGTTGTGCCAAGTAAAGTCTTTGATAGTAAAGTAAGTACTAGATTTGGATTCTTGCGCGAGTTCAGATTTCTTTGCTTGTCACGAATCTGGGTCTAATTCTCTGTAGGTAACTCAGAAAATTATGCCAATTTACGTGAGTGATCCTCAGATATGTACGCAACTTTCATTCAATTTGAGCATTTTCATTTGAGCAAGTCTGGTGGCCTAATAAAATCCATCTTTACGGACTGTTCTGTTTTGACAGATTCTGCCTTTTATTTCGCATTGCCTCTTTTGCTATGTTGGATGAATTTCTTTGATCCATTAATGTCCAGTAGCTTTATGCAATGTCCAGAAGTGTTAAGAATGATTGTGTCACCTCTGAACATGTTAATTTTTATTGTCCACTAACCCTCTAATGAGTTGTTTCGAGTTTGGTGTGGAGGAAGTTTTCAAGGGTCAAGAGAGGAGGATGATATACTATGATCAAGGAGAGTGAAAGCTCTAAGCTTGGGGATGCCCCGGTGGTTCACCCCTGCATATATCAAGAAGACTCAAGCGTCTAAGCTTGGGGATGCCCAAGGCATCCCCTTCTTCATCGACAACATTATCGGGTTCCTTCTCTTGAAACTATATTTTTATTCGGTCACATCTTATGTGCTTTACTTGGAGCGTCTGTTTGTGCTTTTGTTTTTGTTTTTGTTTGAATAAATTGGATTACATCATGCTTGTGTGGGAGAGAGACACGCTCCGCTGGTTCATATGAACACATGTGTTCTTAGCTCATAATATTCATGGCGAAGTTTCCTCTTCGTTAAATTGTTATATGGTTGGAATTGGAAAATGATACATGTAGTAATTGCTATAAATGTCTTGGGTAATGTGATACTTGGCAATTGTTGTGCTCATGTTTAAGCTCTTGCATCATATACTTTGCACCCATTAATGAAGAAATACATAGAGCATGCTAAAATTTGGTTTGCATAATTGGTCTCTCTAAAGTCTAGATAATTTCTAGTATTGAGTTTGAACAACAAGGAAGACGGTGTAGAGTCTTATAATGTTTTCAATATGTCTTTTATGTGAGTTT
>NC_061514.1:274498427-274521154 GCF_022539505.1 Lolium rigidum | reverse complement strand
ACTAGCAGATATCAAAGTGATCCAGGAATGGAACATCTGGACAGCGGTCAAGAATATCCTCGAAGTACTTGAAAAGAACTAAGGATATGTTTCTTTGTTATGGAGGTGACCAAGAGCTCGTTGTAACAAGTTACACCGATGCAAGTTGGAACACCGATCCTGATGACTCTAAGTCACGGTCCGGGTACGTGTTTATATTGAATGGTGCTGCGATAGGCCGGGCAAGCTCGAAGCGAGTGCACGGTGGCGAAGTCTTCAACAGAATCGGAGTACATAGCGGCTTCAGAGGCTTCATCAGAAGCGGTATGGATGAAGAGGTTCATTGTAGAGCTCGGTGTGGTTCCAAGTGCATTGGACCCACTAGTCATATACTGTGACAACATGGGTGTGATACGTCTCCGACGTATCGATAATTTCTTATGTTCTATGCCATATTATTGATGATACCTACATGTTTTATGCACACTTTATGTCATATTCGTGCATTTTCTGGAACTAACCTATTAACAAGATGCCGAAGTGCCGGTTCTCGTTTTCTGCTGTTTTTGGTTTCAGAAATCCTAGTAACGAAATATTCTCGGAATCGGACGAAATCAACGCCAAAGATCTTAGAATCCCCGGAAGCATCCAGAACACACCAGAGAGATTAGAGGGGGGCCACAGGGCCACCAAACTATAGGCTGGCGCGGCCAGAGGGGGGGCCGCGCCGCCCTATAGTGTGGGCCCCCCAGAAGCCCTCCTGCGCCGCCTCTTCGCCTATATAAAGCCTCTGTCGCGAAAACCCTGATGCGAAAAACCACGATACGGAAAACCTTCCAGAGCCGCCGCCATCGCGAAGCCAAGATCCGGGGGACAGGAGTCTCTGTTCCGGCACCCTGCCGGAGCGGGGAAGTGCCCCGGAAGGCTTCTCCATCGACACCGCTGCCATCTCCACCGCCATCTTCATCACCGCTGTCGCTCCCATGAGGAGGGAGTAGTTCTCCATCGAGGCTCGGGGGCTGTACCGGTAGCTATGTGGTTCATCTCTCTCCTATGTGCTTCAATACAATAATCTCATGAGCTGCCTTACATGATTGAGATTCATATGATGATGCTTGTAATCTAGATGTCACTATGCTAGTCAAGAGAGTTTTACTTATGTGATCTCCGGAGACTCCTTGTCCCACGTGTGTAAAGGTGACGAGTGTGTGCACCGTGTGGGTCTCTTAGGCTATATTTCACAGAATACTTACTCACTGTTATGAATGGCGTAGTGAAGTGCTTATTTATATCTCTTTATGATTGCAATGTGTTTTGTATCACAATTTATCTATGTGCTACTCTAGTGATGTGTTATTAAAGTAGTTTTATTCCTCCTGCACGGTGTAATGGTGACAGTGTGTGCATCCGTGTTAGTACTTGGCGTATGCTATGATCATGATCTCTTGTAGATTGTGAAGTTAACTATTGCTATGATAGTATTGATATGATCTATTCCTCCTACGTGGCGTGAAGGTGACAGTGTGCATGCTATGTTAGTACTTGGTTTAGTCATGTTGATCTTTCTTGCACTCTAAGGTTATTTAAATATGAACATTGAATTGTGGAGCTTGTTAACTCCGGCATTGAGGGTTCGTGTAATCCTACGCAATGTGTTCATCATCCAACAAGAGTGTAGAGTATGCATTTATCTATTACTGTTATGTGATCAATGTTGAGAGTGTCCACTAGTGAAAGTCTATTCCCTAGGCCTTGTTCCTAAATATCGCTATCGCTGCTTGTTTCTTCGTTTCTTTGCGTTACTACTGCTGCGTTACTACCGCTTGTTTACTTGTTCGGGCAAAGCACTTTTCCGGTGCCGTTGCTACTACTTATTCATACCACCTGTATTTCACTATCTCTTCGCCGAACTAGTGCACCTATTAGGTGTGTTGGGGACACAAGAGACTTCTTGCTTTGTGGTTGCGAGGGTTGCATGAGAGGGATATCTTTGACCTCTTCCTCCCTGAGATCGATAAACCTTGGGTAATCCACTTAAGGGAAACTTGCTGCTGTTCTACAAACCTCTGCTCTTGGAGGCCCAACACTGTCTACAAGAATAGAAGCTCCCGTATACATCAAGCTATTTTCTGGCGCCGTTGCCGGGGAGGAAAGGTAAAAAGGCACTCATACTCCGGTCCCAGGTAAAGTATTTTTCTGGCGCCGTCGTGTGTGTGCTCGAAGCTATTTCCTTTAGATCCTGCAATTGCATCTTTTTGTTTCTTGTTTACACTAGTTTGGCATAATGGACAACAATGAGCTTCTTGTTCTATTTCCTGATTTAAAACATGGATTGTTTGATGCGAAAATTAAAAAACCTATGGAATCTTATTTGCATGCTGGTAGTAATATTAGTATGAACGCTTTGAACACCATTGTTGACAATAATATAGAAAGTTCTAAGCTTGGGGAAGCTAGTTTTCATGATCTTTTTAGTCCCCCAAGCATTGAGGAGAAATTTTTCTTTGATGATACTTTGCCTCCTATTTGTGATGATTATAATAGTGGTCCTTTGATACAACCTACTATGGAGAGTAAATTTTGTTGTGATTATACTATGCCTCCTACACTTGATGAGAATAATAATGATAGCTACTTTGTTGAATTTGCTCCCGCTATTACTGATAAAATTGATTATGCTTATGTGGAGAGTAATAATTTTATGCATGAGACTCATGATAAGAATGCTTTATGTGATAGTTATATTGTTGAGTTTGCTCATGATGCTACTGAAAGTTATTATGAGAGAGGAAAATATGGTTGTAGAAATTTTCATGTTACTAAAATGCCTCTCTATGTGCTGAAATTTTTGAAGCTACACTTGTTTTATCTTCCTATGCTTGTTACTTTGCTCTTCATGAACTTGTTTATTTACAAGATTCCTATGCATAGGAAGCATGTTAGGCTTAAATGTGTTTTGAATTTACCTCTTGATGCTCTCTTTTGCTTCACATACTATCTCTTGCGAGTGCATCATTAAAAGCTACTTGAGCCCATCTTAATGGCTATAAAGAAAAGAACTTCTTGGGAGATAACCCATGTGTTTATTTTGCTACAGTACTTTGTTTTATATTTGTGTCTTGGAAGTTGTTTACTACTGTAGCAACCTCTCCTTATCATGTTTTTGTGCCAAGTAAAGTCTCTATGGTAAAGTTGATGCTAGATTTGGATTGTTGCGCAGAAACAGCAATGCTTTGTCTGTCACGAATCTGGGTCTAATTCTCTGTAGGTAACTCAGAAAATTATGCCAATTTACGTGAGTGATCCTCAGATATGTACGCAACTTTCATTAGTTTTGAGTTTTTCCATTTGAGCAAGTCTGGTGCCATTTTAAAATTCGTCTTTACGGACTGTTCTGTTTTTGACAGATTCTGCCTTTTATTTCGCATTGCTTCTTTCGCTGTGTTGGGTGGATTTCTTTGTTCCATTACCTTCCAGTAGCTTTGAGCAATGTCCAGAAGTGTTAAGAATGATTGTGTCACCTCTGAACATGTGAGTTTTTGATTATGCACTAACCCTCTAATGAGTTTGCTTAAAGTTTGGTGTGGAAGAAGTTTTCAAGGGTCAGAGAGGAGGATGATATACTATGATCAAGGAGAGTGAAAACTCTAAGCTTGGGGATGCCCCGGTGGTTCACCCCTGCATATTTCAAGAAGACTCAAGCGTCTAAGCTTGGGGATGCCCAAGGCATCCCCTTCTTCATCAACAACATTATCAGGTTCCTCCCCTCGAAACTATATTTTTATTCGGCCACATCTTATGTACTTTACTTGGAGCGTCTGTTTGTTTGTTTCTATTTTTGTTTGTGTTTGAATAAATTGGATTACATCATGCTTGTGTGGGAGAGAGACACGCTCCGCTGGTTCATATGAACACATGTGTTCTTAGCTCATAATATTCATGGCGAAGTTTCCTCTTCGTTAAATTGTTATATGGTTGGAATTGGAAAATGATACATGTAGTAAATTGCTATAATGTCTTGGATAATTTGATACTTGGCAATTGTTGTGCTCATGTTTAAGCTCTTGCATCATATACTTTGCACCCATTAATGAAGAAATACTTAGAGCTTGCTAATTTGGTTTGCATATTTGGTTTCTCTAGAGTCTAGATAATTTCTAGTATTGAGTTTTGAACAACAAGGAAGACGGTGTAGAGTCTTATAATGTTTACAATATGTCTTTTATGTGAGTTTTGCTGCACCGGTTCATCCTTGTGTTTGTTTCAAACAACCTTGCTAGCCTAAACCTTGTATCGAGAGGGAATACTTCTCATGCATCCAAATACTTGAGCCAACCACTATGCCATTTGTGTCCACCATACCTACCTACTACATGGTATTTCCTGCCATTCCAAAGTAAATTGCTTGAGTGCTACCTTTAAACAATTCAAAATTTATCACCTCTGATTTGTGTCAATGTTTTATAGCTCATGAGGAAGTATGTGGTGTTTATCTTTCAATCTTGTTGGGCAACTTTCACCAATGGACTAGTGGCTTCATCTTGCTTATCCAATAATTTTGCAAAAAGAGCTGGCAATGGGATTCCCAGTCCCAAATTAATTAACAAAAATAGACACTCCTCCATGGTATGTGATTGTTGGACGGCACCCGAAGGATTCGGTTAGCCATGGCTTGTGTATGCAAAGGTTGGGAGGAGTGTCATCATAATAAAACTAAAATAAAAAGGCACTCCTTCATGGTATGAGATTGTTGGCAGGCACTCGAGGATTCGGTTAGCCATGGTTTGTGAAAGAAAGGTTGGAAGGAGTGCCATCCAAAAATAAAATAAAATGGGAGCCGCTCTTTGAAGGTTTGTACGGCAAGGGGGTTAGAGTACCCGCTACCATTCGTTGACAACAACATACACCTCTCAAAACTTTACTTTTATGCTCTCTTTATGTTTTCAAAATCAAAGCTCTAGCACAAATATAGCAATCGATGTTTTTCCTCTTTGAAGGACCTTTCTTTTACTTTTTATGTTCAGTCAGTTCACCTATCTCTCTCCACCTCAAGAAGCAAACACTTGTGTGAACTGTGCATTGATTCCTACATAGTTGCATATTGCACTTGTTATATTACTCTATGTTGACAAACTATCATTGAGATATACATGTTACAAGTTGAAAGCAACCGCTGAAACTTAATCTTCCTTTGTGTTGCTTCAATACCTTTACTTTGATTTATTGCTTTATGAGTTAACTCTTATGCAAGACTTATTAATACTTGTCTTGAAGTACTATTCATGAAAAGTCTTTGCTTTATGATTCACTTGTTTACTCATGTCATTACCATTGTTTTGATCGCTGCATCCACTACATATGTTTACAAATAGTATGATCAAGGTTATGATGGCATATCACTTCAGAAATTATCTTTGTTATCGTTTGACCTGCTCGGGACGAAGCGAGAACTAAGCTTGGGGATGCTTGATACGTCTCCGACGTATCGATAATTTCTTATGTTCTATGCCATATTATTGATGATACCTACATGTTTTATGCACACTTTATGTCATATTCGTGCATTTTACGGAACTAACCTATTAACAAGATGCCGAAGTGCCGGTCCTGTTTTCTGCTGTTTTTGGTTTCAGAAATCCTAGTAACAAAATATTCTCGGAATCGGACGAAATCAACGCCAAAGATCTTAGAATCCCCGGAAGCATCCAGAACACACCAGAGAGATCAGAGGGGGGCCACAGGGCCACCAAACTATAGGCTGGCGCGGCCAGAGGGGGGGCCGCGCCGCCCTATAGTGTGGGCCCCCCAGAAGCCCTCCTGCGCCGCCTCTTCGCCTATATAAAGCCTCTGTCGCGAAAACCCTGATGCGAAAAACCACGATACGGAAAACCTTCCAGAGCCGCCGCCATCGCGAAGCCAAGATCTGGGGGACAGGAGTCTCTGTTCCGGCACCCTGCCGGAGCGGGGAAGTGCCCCGGAAGGCTTCTCCATCGACACCGCTGCCATCTCCACCGCCATCTTCATCACCGCTGCTTGCTCCCATGAGGAGGAGTAGTTCTCCATCGAGGCTCGGGGCTGTACCGGTAGTTATGTGGTTCATCTCTCTCCTATGTGCTTCAATACAATAATCTCATGAGCTGCCTTACATGATTGAGATTCATATGATGATGCTTGTAATCTAGATGTCACTATGCTAGTCAAGAGAGTTTTACTTATGTGATCTCCGGAGACTCCTTGTCCCACGTGTGTAAAGGTGACGAGTGTGTGCACCGTGTGGGTCTCTTAGGCTATATTTCACAGAATACTTACTCACTGTTATGAATGGCGTAGTGAAGTGCTTATTTATATCTCTTTATGATTGCAATGTGTTTTGTATCACAATTTATCTATGTGCTACTCTAGTGATGTGTTATTAAAGTAGTTTTATTCCTCCTGCACGGTGTAATGGTGACGAGTGTGTGCATCCGTGTTAGTACTTGGCGTATGCTATGATCATGATCTCTTGTAGATTGTGAAGTTAACTATTGCTATGATAGTATTGATATGATCTATTCCTCCTACGTGGCGTGAAGGTGACGAGTGTGCATGCTATGTTAGTACTTGGTTTAGTCATGTTGATCTTTCTTGCACTCTAAGGTTATTTAAATATGAACATTGAATTGTGGAGCTTGTTAACTCCGGCATTGAGGGTTCGTGTAATCCTACGCAATGTGTTCATCATCCAACAAGAGTGTAGAGTATGCATTTATCTATTCCGTTATGTGATCAATGTTGAGAGTGTCCACTAGTGAAAGTCTATTCCCTAGGCCTTGTTCCTAAATACTGCTATCGCTGCTTGTTTCTTGTTTCTCTGCGTTACTCTTCGCTGCGTTACTACTTGCTTGTTTCTTGTTACGGGCAAAGCACTTTTACGGTGCCGTTGCTACTACTTATTCATACCACCTGTATTTCACTATCTCTTCGCCGAACTAGTGCACCTATTAGGTGTGTTGGGGACACAAGAGACTTCTTGATTTGTGGTTGCGGGGTTGCATGAGAGGGATATCTTTGACCTCTTCCTCCCTGAGATCGATAAACCTTGGGTAATCCACTTAAGGGAAACTTGCTGCTGTTCTACAAACCTCTGCTCTTGGAGGCCCAACACTGTCTACAAGAATAGAAGCTCCCGTAGACATCAGGGTGCCATCGCCAATGCACAAGAACCAAGGTCACACAAGAGGCTGAAGCATATCAAGCTGCGTTACCACTCGATTCGCGAGTACATCGAAGATGGAGAAGTAAAGATTTGCAAAGTACACAACGATCCGAATGTAGCGAGATCCGTTGACTAAAGCTCTCCCTAGGGCAAAGCATGACCAACACTAGAATGCCATGGGTGTTAGGTTCCTTACAATGTAATCTAGATTATTGACTCTAGTGCAAGTGGGAGACTGTTGGAGATATGCCCAAGAGGCAATAATAAAGTGGTTATTATATATCTTATGTTTATGATAAATGTTTATATACCATGCTATAATTGTATTAACCGAAACATTAATACATGTGTGATATGTAAACAACAAAGAGTCCCTAGTATGCCTCTTAACTAGCTTGTTGATTAATGGATGATTAGTTTCATAATCATGAACATTGGATGTTATTAATAACAAGGTTATATCATTGTATGAATGATGTAATGGATACACCCAATTAAGCGTAGCATAAGATCTCGTCATTAAGTTATTTGCTATAAGCTTTCGATACATAGTTACCTAGTCCTTATGACCATGAGATCATATAAATCACTTATACCGGAAAGGTACTTTGATTACACCAAACGCCACTCGCGTAAATGGGTGGTTATAAAGGTGGGATTAAGTATCCGGAAAGTATGAGTTGAGGCATATGGATCAACGAGTGGGATTTGTCCATCCCGATGACGGATAGATATACTCCGGGCCCTCTCGGTGGAATGTCGTCTAATGTCTTGCAAGCATATGAATAAGTTCATAAGAGACCACATACCACGGTACTAGTAAAGAGTACTTGTCGAGAGACGAGGTTGAACAAGGTATAGAGTGATACCGAAGATCAAACCTCGGACAAGTAAAATATCGTGAGACAAAGGGAATTGGTATTGTATGTGAATGGTTCATTCGATCACTAAAGTCATCGTTGAATATGTGGGAGCCATTATGGATCTCCAGATCCCGCTATTGGTTATTGGTCGGAGTGAGTACTCAACCATGTCCGCATAGTTCACGAACCGTAGGGTGACACACTTAAAGTTGGATGTTGATATGGTAGTATTTGAATATGGAATGGAGTTCAAATATTTGTTCGGAGTCCCGGATGAGATCCCGGACATCACGAGGAGTTCCGGAATGGTCCGGAGAATAAGATTCATATATAGGATGTCATTTTATGTGAATTAAAATGTCGCGGAAGGTTCTATGGAAGGTTCTAGAAGGTTCTAGAAAAGTCCGGAAGAAACCACCAAGGAAGGTGGAGTCCACATGGGACTCCACCTCCATGGCCGGCCAACCCTAGTGGGGGAGGAGTCCCAAGTGGACTCCCCTTAGGGGGCCGGCCACCCCACATGGGAGGTGGAACTCCCACCTTGGTGGGAGTCCTAGCTTGGCTAGGTTTCCCCCCTCCTATGGAAGGTTTTTGGTTCGGGTCTTATTCGAAGACTTGGACACCACCTCTTGGGGTTCCACCTATATAATGAGGGCCAAGGGGAGGGGGCCGGCCACCTCAAACACCACCAAGGTGGCCGCACCCCATAGTGGCCGGCGCCCCCTCTCCCCAAACCCTAGCCGCCCCGCTCCTCCACTTCCCGCACGCTTAGCGAAGCTCCGCCGGACTTCTCCACCACCACCGACACCACGCCGTCGTCGCTGTCGGATTCAAGAGGAGCTACTACTTCCGCTGCCCGCCGGAACGGGGAGGTGGACGTCGTCTTCATCAACAACCGAACGTGTGACCGAGTACGGAGGTGCTGCCCGTTCGTGGCGCCGGAACCGATCGTGATCAAGATCTTCTACGCGCTTTTGCAAGCGGCAAGTGAACGTCTACCGCAGCAACAAGAGCCTCATCTTGTAGGCTTTGGAATCTCTTCAAGGGTGAGACTCGATACCCCCTCGTTGCTACCATCTTCTAGATTGCATCTTGGCTTGGATTGCGTGTTCGCGGTAGGAAATTTTTTGTTTTCTATGCAACGTTATCCTACAGAGGTCGCCAGATTCGATTGCCATGGACAGAGCGTCGGCGGGAGAATTATCCGGGAGCTTGTCCATGGGACCAGCAGGAATATCGGCAACCTCTGCAGAAGATAAGCAATAGAATTTGAAATACAATGTAGATAAGAAAAGAAGGTTCAAGGATAAGGCATTGAAGATTACTAAGCAAAGCCAAAATGGATTGGCGAAGAAGGCCCTCCTTTTCTTTCCTTTGGGCTTCGGCTTCAACCCTCAACTTTTCCTCCTCCTTCAACTTCTTCTTCAGCTGGTCAAGTTCCTTTTTTAAGGAATCAGCGTTCTGCCAGGCAGCGGCAGCCATTTTCACTGCGTTGTCAAGCTTTGAAGAAGTAGATTCTACCTCCTCTTGAAGTCGAACTTTATCGGCTTCAAGCAAAGAGAACTGGGAAGCAAAACCCTTCAAAGCAGTGATGACCGTTTGAATGTCCTATAAAAAGAAAAAGAAGACAAAAGTCAAAATTAACACCTGTTAAACAGTAATATATCTTTTCGAAGTCCACATTCAATTACGAGCAGTCGAATATAGACTCGGGGGCTGATAGAAGCAGAACCCTCATCAAGGAAAACGAAATACTTATGGGCTTTTCAGTGGGAGGAGGAGAAACTACAGTAGCAGCTATCGAAGGAATCTCCTTCCCTTTAGAAAGGGAAGAAGCCGTTGAAAGTTGAGCAGTCGTAGCTGCCGCTCGAGCGGAGGCTTCAAAAGCTGCGGGTGTTGGCCTGCTGGGGCTCGTCTTCGCCTTCTTCGAAGGAGGCTCTATGAAGCCTTCGTCGCTATATGCATATAAATCAATCAGAATAAGTAATCGAATACAAAGGAATTTTGGGAGTAATATAAGAAACTTACAAGTCGAGCAGATCATCCTCGTCTGCGAAGCCGCCAGAGGGTCTCTTCGGTGGTTGAGCGCTAGCTTTCTCCGGATCTGCATCAATAAAGGGAGCATGATCAACATCATTGTCATGAATTGAATCAGCTGTATCACTTAAGTCATCATCGAAGGATCTATGATCTGTAGAAAGAGCTTCAAGATTCGCAGGATCGTTGTCTTCATCTTCAAGAATTCCGTTCTCTTCAGCATAGGATTCTATAGGGGCAGTAGAATCACCCTCTTCAAAGTTTTCATCCGATACATTCAGAAAACATTCGACAGTTAACAGGACCTATTAGTTTGAATAAAGATTTAACAACGAAAGATGGGCATATATCAGATACAAATGATAGTGTGAACAAGAGAAGGGAATCACCTCATTTGGTTGATGGTCAGAATCGAAAGGTTCTTGAAGAGCTAGAAGTGGAATCGACTCCTCTTGACTAAAATGAGTCAAACGTCTGACTTCATCCAGTAGTTCCTTCTCAGACAACTTAGCAACATTGACTCTAGTTTCATCCATAGGACCCGAATATAACCACATCGGGTGGGCTCTGGATATAACTGGTGGATACGTCGTTTCAGAAAAACAGCCGCTATTTCAGTGCCCATCATAGTTTGGACGTCAAACTCCTTGATCCGAAGAATTCTGTCAAACAATTTATCGACTGCAGGCTTTTCTTCGGGTGTCAGTGTATTCTTCCAAGATTTCTTTAGCATAGCTTCAAGAACATCAACAAACTTCGACAGACGCATTTTAGCTGCCGATGAGTCATTGAGATAGAACCACTTCAGCCTCCACCCTTGAACTGACTCTCTCATTGAGAAATTGAAGTAATTCGCCTCCTTGCAGACAACGAATCCAACTCCACCATTTACAAAGGAACCGCCACTACTGTTATAGGGGTTTGACAAAGAAGATCTTTTTCCACAAACTCCAGTGAGGTTCAATGCCCAGAAAGGCCTCACAGAGGGTGATGAAAATAGCAAGATGCAGGATGGAATTGGGAATCAATTGCCATAATTGGATCTCATACACGTGGAGAAGACGCCGGAGACACTCGTGGGCAGGCAGAGATAAACCACGATACAGGAACGATATGAACATCACAGTAAAACCGGCAGGAGGATTGGGCGCGAGGCCAAACCTGGAAGAATGACGTTCCCCTCATCAGCAGAAATCAAACCAAGGCTACGAGCTTTCTTCTCGTCGCGCTTTGTCGTCGTTGAGGGCAGCCAGCCGCCGGGCGCGGGCGCCGCTGCGGAACCTTCCGGCGCGCCCCTCTTTGGTGCACCAGATGTGACCTTGGCAGTGATGCCGCTAGATGTGGCGCCGGCAGCGACAGTGGAACTTTTCTTCTTCACCATCTCCGGATGCGCTTGGGAAGCGAAAGTAGATTGAAGAATGGCGGCGGCATGGTAGCTATGATGAAGAAGAGCGAAGGAAGAAGAAAAGCTGTGAAAGAGAAGAATGGAGGGAGTAATTTTTTTCTTCTCCTTTATAAAAGAGAAGTTACCAAAGAGATCTATGATTAGGTCACCACGTGTCGTTGCATCCATCATAACAAAGGACATTTTTTCCACCACGCGCGGAAATCGAGGAGGCACCTCGGTCAATGCGTAAGGACAAGTCATTTCCTAACTGACCACATAAAAGTAGGGTGGGCCTGTCAGGTCACGTCCTATCAATCGGACCGCCGTAGTAGCCATGCCATTCATGATGTCACCAAAATTATCGACTCTTCATGAAGCATCTGAAGGAAAATATAACATCAGGTTGCTCGACTTAAGTCTACACATGGTTGCAAGCATCTATGACTAGACTCGGGGGCTACTCCCAACGGGAGCGCTGGACGCGCACCCGATAGAAATTATAGATTCGAAGGTTTCAGAACATCCAGGATCACGCCCGGGGACTTGATTCTGAGTAGAGTAACGTTGTCTTGCCATCGGCAGTTAACCAGCATCGATTTATCGAGTAAAACTGGGCACGTTACTCAAATCCCTTATGTACTATCAATTGGCGTGACTTTACTCAAAGCAATTGAAGACCCGATATAAAAAAGATATCAGATGACCACGACAGTTTGCGGAAAACATCGACAGCTGAAAACATTCGAGTAGTACAACGTGAGTCTACACACGGTTGCAAGCATCCGTGCCTAGACTCGGGGGGGGGGGGGGTACTCCCACCGGGAGCGCTGGACACGCACCCGATAAAAATGAGCTTTCTGTTTCAAGAGATCAAGATCTTCCGCAAATTATGGGCGTTCGATAGAAGAAATTTTTAGTCCCTGCCCGAAGCTTTACTTCGGCCAGTCACTCGGGGGCTACTGATGTGGGCTTTATCCTTCGGGTAACCAATATTATGGTACCTCATACGGCGCAACCAGGGGCCCATGAAGATCATCCACCGACCAAGGTGGGCCGTTATGTCGGTTCTGAAGAAAGATTCTTGATGAACAAGGCAAGAAGACAAAGAACAAAGAAAGTTTAGACGTATAACTCTTTGTAACCTAGCCGAACTCGGACAAAACTCTCGGGACCTGGCCTGCAATATAAGGGCCAGGAGAGGGTCTGCCGAGGGACACAAAATCACCGCAGCTAGAACCATCGCACGTCTAGAGCTAGGTCATTAGAAATCTTAGCCTCTCGACGAGATCATAGTCTTAGCCTTCGGGTACTGATGTCTACGCCCCCTCCTTTTCCTGTAGACAGTGTTGGGCCTCCAAGAGCAGAGGTTTGTAGAACAGCAGCAAGTTTCCCTTAAGTGGTTCACTCAAGGTTTATCGAACTCAGAGAGGAAGAGGTCAAAGATATCCCTCTCATGCAACCCTGCAACCACAAAGCAAGAAGTCTCTTGTGTCCCCAACACACCTAATAGGTGCACTAGTTCGGCGAAGAGATAGTGAAATACAGGTGGTATAAATAAGTATGAGTAGTGGCAACGGCACCAGAAAAGTGCTTTGCCCAGGACAAGTAAACAAGCAGTAGTAACGCAGCGGTAGTAACGCGAGTAAAACGAGTAAACAAGCGGCGATAGCGATATTTAGGAACAAGGCCTAGGGAATAGACTTTCACTAGTGGACACTCTCAACTTTGATCACATAACAGAATAGATAGATGCATACTCTACACTCTTGTTGGATGATGAACACCATTGCGTAGGATTACACGAACCCTGAATGCCGGAGTTAACAAGCTCCACAATTCAATGTTCATATTTAAATAACCTTAGAGTGCATGAAACATCAACACGACTAAACCAAGTACTAACATAGCATGCACACTGTCACCTTCACACTATGTAGGAGGAATAGATCACATCAATACCATCATAGCAATAGTTAACTTCATAATCTACAAGAGATCATAATCATAGCCTACGCCAAGTACTAACACGGATGCACACACTTGTCACCATTACACCGTGCAGGAGGAATAAACTACTTTAATAACATCACTAGAGTAGCACATGGATAAATTGTGATACAAAACACATTGCAATCATAAAGAGATATAAATAAGCACTTCACTATGCCATTCATAACGGTGAATAAGTATTCTGTGAAATATAGCCTAAGAGACCCACACGGTGCACACACTGTCACCTTTACACACGTGGGACAAGGAGTCTCCGGAGATCACATAAGTAAAACTCACTTGACTAGCATAATGACATCTAGATTACAAGCATCATCATATGAATCTCAATCATGTAAGGAAGCTCATGAGATTATTGTATTGAAGTACATAGGAGAGAGATGAACCACATAGCTACCGGTACAGCCCCGAGCCTCGATGGAGAACTACTCCCTCCTCATGGGAGACAGCAGCGTTGATGAAGATGGCGGTGGTGTCGATGGAGGAGCCTTCGGGGGCACTTCCCCGTCCCGGCGGCGTGCCGGAACAGAGACTCCTGTCCCCCAGATCTTGGCTTCGCGATGGCGGCGGCTCTGGAAGGCTTCTCGTACCGTGGCTTTTCCGTATCGAAGTTTTAGGTCAGGGACCTTTATATAGGTGAAGAGGCGGAGTCGGAGGGTCGACGAGGCGGTGACACACTGGGGGGGCGCGGCCAAGGCCTGGGCCGCGCCACCCTGTCGTCTGGGGCCCACAGGGCCCTCCTCTGGCGGCTCTCGGGTGTTCTGGAAGCTTCGTGGAAAAATAGGATCGTTGGGCCTTGATTTCGTCCGATTCCGAGAATATTTCCTTACTAGGATTTCGGAACCAAACACGGCAGAAAACGAGAACTGGCCCTTCGGCATCTCGTCAATAGGTTAGTTCCGGAAAACGCATAAATATGACATATAATGTGCATAAAACATGTAGATATCATCAACAATGTGGCATGGAACATAAGAAATTATCGATACGTCGGAGACGTATCAGCATCCCCAAGCTTAGTTCCTGCTCGTCCCGAGCAGGTAAACGATAACAAGGATAATTTCTGGAGTGACATGCCATCATAACCTTGATCATACTATTGTAAACATATGTAATGAATGCAGCGATCAAAACAATGGTAATGACATGAGTAAACAAATGAATCATAAAGCAAAGACTTTTCATGAATAGTACTTTCAAGACAAGCATCAATAAGTCTTGCATAAGAGTTAACTCATAAAGCAATAAATTCATAGTAAAAGGCATTGAAGCAACACAAAGGAAGATTAAGTTTCAGCGGTTGCTTTCAACTTGTAACATGTATATCTCATGGATAATTGTCAACATAGAGTAATATAACAAGTGCAATATGCAAGTATGTAAGAATCAATGCACAGTTAACACAAGTGTTTGCTTCTTGAGGTCGAGAGAAATAGGTGAACTGACTCAACATAAAAGTAAAAGAATGGTCCTTCAAAGAGGAAAAGCATCGATTGCTATATTTGTGCTAGAGCTTTTATTTTGAAAACATGAAACAATTTTGTCAACGGTAGTATATGTATCATGTAAATTATATCTTACAAGTTGCAAGCCTCATGCATAGTATACTAATAGTGCCTGCACCTTGTCCTAATTAGCTTGGACTACCGGATCATCGCAATACACATGTTTTAACCAAGTGTCACAATGGGGTACCTCCATGCCGCTTCGTACAAAGGTCTAAGGAGAAAGCTCGCATTTTGGATTTCTCGCTTTTGATTATTCTCAACTTAGACATTCATACCGGGACAACATGGACAACGAGATAATGGACTCCTCTTTAATGCATAAGCATGTAGCAACAGTTAATGTTCTCATATGAGATTGAGGATATATGTCCAAAACTGAAACTTCCACCATGATTCATGGCTTTAGTTAGCGGCCCAATGTTCTTCTCTAACAATATCCATGCTCCAACTATTAAGGTGGTAGATCTCTCTTACTTCAGATAAGACGAACATGCATAGCAACTCACATGATATTCAACAAAGAGTAGTTGATGGCGTCCCCAGGAACATGGTTATCGCACAACAAGCAACTTAATAAGAGATAAAGTGCATAAGTACATATTCAATACCACAATAGTTTTTAAGCTATTTGTCCCATGAGCTATATATTGCAAAGGTGAATGATGGAAATTTTAAAGGTAGCACTCAAGCAATTTACTTTGAAATGGCGGAGAAATACCATGTAGTAGGTAGGTATGGTGGACACAAATGGCATAGTGGTTGGCTCAAGGATTTTGGATGCATGAGAAGTATTCCCTCTCGATACAAGGTTTAGGCTAGCAAGGTTTATTTGAAACAAACACAAGGATGAACGGTGCAGCAAAACTCACATAAAAGACATATTGTAAACATTATAAGACTCTACACCGTCTTCCTTGTTGTTCAAAACTCAATACTAGAAATTATCTAGACTTTAGAGAGACCAAATATGCAAACCAAATTAGCAAGCTCTAGGTGTTTCTTCATTAATGGGTGCAAAGTATATGATGCAAGAGCTTAAACATGAGCACAACAATTGCCAAGTATCAAATTATTCAAGACATTTTAGAATTACTACATGTAGCATTTCCCGATTCCAACCATATAACAATTTAACGAAGAAGATTCAACCTTCGCCATGAATACTATGAGTAAAGCCTAAGGACATATTTGTCCATATGCAACAGCGGAGCGTGTCTCTCTCCCACACAATGAATGCTAGGATCCATTTTATTCAAACAAAAACAAAAACAAACCGATGCTCCAAGCAAAGTACATAAGATGTGATGGAATAAAAATATAGTTTCAGGGGAGGAACCTGATAATGTTGTCGATGAAGAAGGGGATGCCTTGGGCATCCCCAAGCTTAGACGCTTGAGTCTTCTTAAAATATGCAGGGGTGAACCACCGGGGCATCCCCAAGCTTAGACTCTTCACTCTTCTTGATCATAGTATATCATCCTCCTCTCTTGACCCTTGAAAACTTCCTCCACACCAAACTCGAAACAACTCATTAGAGGGTTAGTGCACAATAAAAATTAACATGTTCAGAGGTGACACAATCATTCTTAACACTTATAGACATTGCATAAAGCTATTGGACATTAATGGAACAAAGAAATTCATCCACCATAGCAAAAGAGACAATGCGAAATAAAAGGCAGAATCTGTCAAAACAGAACAGTCCGTAAAGATGGATTTTATCGAGGCACCAGACTTGCTCAGATGAAAATGCTCAAATTTAATGAAAGTTGCGTACATATCTGAGGATCACGCACGTAAATTGGCATATTTTTCCGAGCTACCTACGGAGAGGCAGGTCGAAATTCGTGACAGCAAAGAAATGCATATCTGCGCAGCAATCCAAATCTAGTATCAACCTTTCTATCAAAGACTTTACTTGGCACAAAAATGCAATAAAATAAGATAAGGAGAGGTTGCTACAGTAGTAACAACTTCCAAGACTCAAATACAAAATAAAAGTACTGTAGCAAAATAAACACATGGGTTATCTCCCAAGAAGTTCTTTCTTTATAGCCATTAAGATAGGCTCAGCAGTTTTTATGATGTATTCGCAAGAAATAGTAGTTGAAGCAAAAGAGAGCATCAAAAGGCAAATTCAAAACAACTTTAAGTCTAACATGCTTCCTATGCATAGGATTCTTGTAAATAAACAAGTTCATGAAGAGCAAAGTAACAAGCATAGGAAGATAAAACAAGTGTAACTTCAAAATTTTCAGCACATAGAGAGGCATTTTAGTAACATGAAAATTTCTACAACCATATTTTACTCTCTCATAATAACTTTCAGTAGCAACATGAGCAAACTCAACAATATAACTATCACATAAAGCATTCTTATCATGAGTCTCATGCATAAAATTATTACTCTCCACATAAGCATAATCAATTTTATTAGTAATAGTGGGAGCAAAATCAACAAAGTAGCTATCATTATTATTATTCTCATCATCAAATATAGGAGGCATATTGTAATCATAATCAAATTTATCCTCCATAACAGGTGGTACTAAAAGACTACTATCATTATAATCATCATAAATAGGAGGCAAAGTATCATCAAAGTAAATTTTCTCCTCAATGCTTGGGGGACTAAAAATATCATGCTCATCAAAGCCAGCTTCCTCAAGCTTAGAATTTTCCATATCATTAGCAACAATGGTATTCAAAGTGTTCATGCTAATATGTTCCATGGGTTTTTTAATTTTCGCATCAAACCATCCATGTCTTAAATCAGGAAATAGAATAAGAAGCTCACTGTTGTCCATTATGCCAAACTAGTGTAAACAAGAAACAAAAAGATGCAATTGCAGGATCTAAAGGAAATAGCTTCGAGCACACACACAACGGCAACATAAAAGTATTTTACCTGGGACCGGAGTATGAGAGCCTTTTACCTTTCCTCCCCGGCAACGGCGCCAGAAAATAGCTTGATGTCTACGCCCCCTCCTTTTCCTGTAGACAGTGTTGGGCCTCCAAGAGCAGAGGTTTGTAGAACAGCAGCAAGTTTCCCTTAAGTGGATCGCTCAAGGTTTATCGAACTCAGGGAGGAAGAGGTCAAACATATCCCTCTCATGCAACCCTGCAACCACAAAGCAAGAAGTCTCTTGTGTCCCCAACACACCTAATAGGTGCACTAGTTCGGCGAAGAGATAGTGAAATACAGGTGGTATAAATAAGTATGAGTAGTGGCAACGGCACCGAGAAAAGTGCTTTGCCCAGGGACGATAAACAAGCGGTAGTAACACGGCGAGTAGTAACGCAGATAAAACGAGTAAACAAGCAGACGATAGCGATATTTAGGAACAAGGCCTAGGGAATAGACTTTCACTAGTGGACACTCTCAACTTTGATCACATAACGGAATAGATAGATGCATACTCTACACTCTTGTTGGATGATGAACACCATTGCGTAGGATTACACGAACCACGAATGCCGGAGTTAACAAGCTCCACAATTCAATGTTCATATTTAAATAACCTTAGAGTGCATGAAACATCAACACGACTAAACCAAGTACTAACATAGCATGCACACTGTCACCTTCACACTATGTAGGAGGAATAGATCACATCAATACCATGATAGCAATAGTTAACTTCATAATATACAAGAGATCATAATCATAGCCTACGCCAAGTACTAACACGGATGCACACACCGTCACCATTACACCGTGCGGGAGGAATAAACTACTTTAATAACATCACTAGAGTAGCACATGGATAAATTGTGATACAAAACACATTGCAATCATAAAGAGATATAAATAAGCACTTCACTATGCCATTCATAACGGTGAATAAGTATTCTGTGAAATATAGCCTAAGAGACCCACACGGTGCACACACTCGTCACCTTTACACACGTGGGACAAGGAGTCTCCGGAGATCACATAAGTAAAACTCACTTGACTAGCATAATGACATCTAGATTACAAGCATCATCATATGAATCTCAATCATGTAAGGCAGCTCATGAGATTATTGTATTGAAGTACATAGGAGAGAGATGAACCACATAGCTACCGGTACAGCCCCGAGCCTCGATGGAGAACTACTCCCTCCTCATGGGAGACAGCAGCGTTGATGAAGATGGCGGTGGTGTCGATGGAGGAGCCTTCCGGGGCACTTCCCCGTCCCGGCGGCGTGCCGGAACGGAGACTCCTGTCCCCCGGATCTTGGCTTCGCGATGGCGGCGGCTGCGGAAGGTTTCTCGTACCGTGGCTTTTCCGTATCGAAGTTTTAGGTCAGGGACCTTTATATAGGCGAAGAGGCGGAGTCGGAGGGTCGACGAGGCGGTGACACACTAGGGGGGCGCGGCCAAGGCCCGGGCCGCGCCACCCTGTCGTCTGGGGCCCACAGGGCCCTCCTCTGGCGGCTCTCGGGTGTTCTGGAAGCTTCGTGGAAAAATAGGATGCTTGGGCCTTGATTTCGTCCGATTCCGAGAATATTTCCTTACTAGGATTTACGTAACCAAAAACAGCGAGAAAACGAGAACCGGCCCTTCGGCATCTCGTCAATAGGTTAGTTCCGGAAAACGCATAAATATGACATATAATGTGCATAAAACATGTAGATATCATCAATAATGTGGCATGGAACATAAGAAATTATCGATACGTCGGAGACGTATCAGGTACCCCATTGTAACTCGATAATTTCGATAATCAAGATTAGACAAGCACGAAGTAAGGGTTTTACCTCATCGAGGCCCCCGAACCTGGGTAAATATCTCTCCCCGTTTGTTTGGTATCCGATGTCTCGTGTCAGCCTGCAGGATTTCGTCAACCCTAAGCCCCAAAATATAGGCATTGCCGAGGAGCACCCTCGACACCCGTTCATTTTCTATCAGCAGACTATAGGGAAACCTTTTCTGCGAAGACAACGTCCTACAATCCGAGAAATCAGCCCACTAATACACGACGCTAAAGACGATGAAGGCTTTTCACATCAACATAGCCGCTGATGAAGATTTACACCGGGAAGCATTTGTAATCAGCCTAGTCTAGCTACACATAGGACCAATCTTCAAATTCATACAGGGAAGCATTTGTAAGAGAAAATTTTGTAACCAAGACCAAACAATCATGCCAAAAAAATGACGCTAGAAACATCATTACCGAGGATGGGATTAATTGGTTAAAATGCACACAAGAATCTCATGTTCTTCTATAGAAATTTTGTCCACATGGTCTGATGCTTCTACAAAAGCATGCACTAGGTACAGTTAATAATGTTGTTGTTGCTTCAGCATGATTCTGTTTGCAAGTGGTAAAATGCTTAGATCAAACGGTTGAAATTGACATCAACATTTAAAGCAATCCCTACACTTGTGACATAGGCATCCCCAATGGGCCTGCCGAAGATGGTACTCGGGGTTTACTGAAGGCCCACGACTCGAAGGATAAGAGGAATCAGAAGCCCAAGTTACTATTAAGGAAAGCTAGAGTTGTATTAGGAAATAATACTTGTAATCTTGCGGGATGGGATTGGAAACCCTCCCGGACTCTGTAACTTGTGTATTACGAATTCCTCGGCTCCACCTCCTATATAAGGGGGAGTCGAGGGACAAAGAAGCATCGATTCATTGTCTCACAAAACCCTAGTTTTCATATCATCGAGCACTTTTCGAGCTGAAACCTTCGAGATCTACTTGCCCTCTACTTCCGACTAAAACCCTAGTCTACAACTTGTAGGCATTGATAAGTTAATCCCTTGTCAATTGGCGCCGTCTGTGGGGATTAGAGGTGTCAAGGAGCTGATCTCGATGGCACGTTAAAGATTGTCGACTTCATCAACTGGAAGCAACGCAGTGGACAGAGGTAAACAGATCGAAACTGGTCTAGTTGATTTTGTTCCTCACCCGCCCTCCCGTTTGGATGCATATGCGTATCTGGAGGAGCCCATGGAGATGACGTTTGGAAAGTTCCACTTCCGCGTCGAGAAAGAAGGAGCGTATCGTCTCGAAATTCCGATCTCGTCGAGATTATCAGCGGTCGATCCCGATTTTTCAAGTTTAGCATCATCAATCGAGTCGGGCGACGAGAAAACTTCATCGCCACGCTTCATCAGCTCCAGGGCAAGTGAAAAACTCGCCAAAATCTTCAGCGACATGTCTTTCGAGTCATCTGCGGACTCCTATATAAGCGATGACTCGAGTGACATCGACTGCTTCAACTTCGTCGACAGATCCGTAACTGTTGGCAAGGTCTTCACCAATCTCTGTGATGGTGTCACCAAACCCGACAAAGTTCGGAATACAAAATATCATCAGATCTACGCAATTGGAGAACCAAGCCGTCCAGAACCGGCGACGTCAGAGGCTTTCGACGATGCGGGAAATCCGTATGTCGATCCCGCAGATATCGCGCGAGGTTTGGGAACAAAATATATCGGAACAGGAACACGGGAGATGGTGTGATTTCCGCAGGCAGTATGGGATCGAGTCGCAAGAGCTATTGATGGTACGGAACCAATGACCATTAAGGCAACACCTGAGGAGTCACAAGCGTACAAATATAGGCTTGCACGTATCAGGAGGGAGCTCGAGAAACAGAAAATCGAGTTGGACAGGAGGCAGGAAGCAGCCTCCGCATCAAGCAGGCGAAGGCGAGCTAAGCCGACATTCAGGAACTTCGGGAGATAGTCATAGAGAAGCTCGGAGGAGAGCAAGATCTCGCCTGCAAAATATACCTGAAGAAGAGAGAGAAAACTTGTTTCAAAACCTCGACATGTCTTTCATGTCAATCGACACGAGGGGGAATATTATTCCCAAAACACCGGAAGCGGGGTATATGGCAACACAAGCCTTCATCCTAGCGTCCAGGCCACCTCCCGGAGATCCAAGAGAAGCGTTGTATAACATGGCCATGGCAGGGTGTGGAGCCATGGGAGCAGCATTCGCAGCTACACCTCCCGAAGGATCAGCAAGGCAAAACAGTCCACGACCCACTGCAGCAGCACCAGGTCCCGAAAGAACAAGTGGAGCAAGAGACACAGCGGCACAAGCACGGGTGGACAGAGCACGACAACATAGAAGAGAACATCGGCATTACCCAGAGATAGATGACGAGGATATGTGTGGACTACCGTGCTTTACAAGAAGGGTCCGGAAAACTCGAGTTCCTTCAGGGTTTAAGTTACCCGATAATTTCAAAAAATTCGACGGCCTGCAAGATCCCGAAGATTGGCTAGTCGATTACCTCGAGACGGTGAAACTGATAGGTGGAACTAGAGCAACAGCCATGCAGAGCATTCAAGTACACCTAAGTGGAGCCGCAAGATCTTGGATCAAGAAGCTTCCTCCAGGTTCCATCGATAGCTGGGACAGTTTTGAGGATGTATTCGTCAAGAATTTCCGATCCACCTGCAAAAAACCTGCATCATTAGAAGAGTTGAGATCATGTCGACAAAATCATGATGAGTCAATGAGGAAATACATCCAGAGGTGGAACATTATCAAAAACTCAGCAGAGAATATATCTGATGAGAGGGCAATATATGCGTTTGTAGCAGGAATTCGACGAGGAGATTTTGTCGAGGACTTGGGGAGAACAAACCCAAGGACAGTGTCAGCATTAATGGAGATAGCAAACAGAAGGGCGGATGGAGAAGATGTTGTCCACAATAAGCGACATAGATCACCAGAGGAGGATCATAGTCGAAACTTCCAAAATAGACGACGGTTTTCTCGGCAGTTTTCGA